>NW_024412416.1:3714238-3742301 GCF_014898765.1 Herpailurus yagouaroundi | reverse complement strand
ATGGACCGCGAGATCATGACCTGAGCCGAAGTCAGAGGCTTAACCAACTGAACCACCAGGCACCCCACGTGGAGGGCTTTATTTCAAAGAAACCAAGAAATATCTTCTAGAGCTGTACTGTCCGGTACGATAGCTTGCTCATTCGTGACCACGGAGGCCCTGAAACGTGGCTGCGACATACCCAGAAATGACAAGATTTCGGATAGACCGAATGAAACAAAACACATTGTTAAGGCTCACGTCACCGGAGCTTCTCATACTTTCTTAACGTGCCCACTAGAAAATTTCCAATTTTCTGGGTGGCTTGCATCATGGTCTATGGCATTAACACACCTGTCAAGTGCTCACACAGGTGAGCAAACCTGATTGGCTAGAAATTGTGTGTTCTAGCCAGAGAGAGAGAGAGAGAGAGAGAGAGAGAGAGGGAGGGAGGGAGGGAGGGAACGCTAAGTTCGGTTCATATTTGCAACGTTTCACTATAAACCAGACAGGAGTTTTGCAAGTACAGCATTGAGCACACCACCAGCCTTCTACCCAATGATTATTCCTGAAGGGCAGACAATGAGTATCCGTCGTGACACATGCTTACTCACACGGTATCATTTAGACATAACTTGTCAATCAATGGTGGCCTCGCTCACAGCTCGCAGATCCCCTGCTAACTTCTGGCTGGCAGAAACAGCCCTGACTGCAAGGGGTACAATCTTACAGGTGACAGGAAAATGAGAACGTGTGCCAGGCCCACGCTGGGAAAAACGCACGGTCCCCTCCGCAAACAGCTAGGAACTGAATTTTCTCTTGGAAACCTCCAAAGACGTGGTGGTGGGGGTGGTGGGGAAATGGGTGGAAATTGCATCCCATTGCAAGGAAAGTGTAAAACCTGCTCTTCGACTCCTCCCTCGTATCCCTCGCACGTTCTTTTTCTGGACGTCCTCAGCACCGCAGTCTCGGATCGCCTTGCCAACTGCACCGCTGCCCTGTGATTATGTCAGCGTGCTGGGCTGAAGGGGCAGGTATGCGTCGGCAGAAAACCAGACATTAGATTGACACGTAGGTCCCGGGACGCGAGAATGGTTAGAAAAAAGTCAGACAGACACGCTCGCTGGCACCTTGCACGGGAAGGTCCCTGCCGTGACGAGGCCAAGCTGTCAGTCTGAGCACCCCCAGGAACACCGAGTGAACGTGTGGGATCCTCCAACCTGCTTGTTAAGCCTTCCTGGGGTGTCAGGTGCCCTTAAACCAGTCACTACCACAAACGCAAAACCCACTGGCCCGTGTGCCAGCTTCCTGCTGCCAGGATTGCTAATGCTGTGCTGCTGGCTGCGTGCGTGCACGCGTGCGTGCACGCGCGCGTGCGGCTCTTCCCTGACACTTCCATCCCTGTCCTCCTCCCTCGTCCCTCCCGGTTTCTGCCTCCGTAGACTAGTGGTTCTCAAAGTGTGGTCTGGGCACCCCTAGTGGCCGTGAGACCCTTTCAGGGGTACCCTGAAGTCAAAACTCATTTCATAAGGACACGAAGACATGATCTGTGATGACATGATTTGTCTTTTTCACTGTCGTTCCTTCCTGAGCGTACTGTGGTTTTCCGGAGGCTACGTGACATGCGGTCTTGGAACAGGCTGAACGCAGAAGCTGATGTAAGAAGGCAGCTATTTTCTGCTAAGCCAGACGTTACAGAGATTTGCAGAAACGTAAAAACAAAACCAGTCTTCTCATTGAGCTTTTGTTTTGGAAAACGGGCTTCTTTTTCATTAAATGCTATGTGTATTACTTTAAGGGATGAAATATTGATTTTTTTTTCAGTTTTAATCTCTAATGCAGTAAACATGATACTTATAAACCCAACTAGACCACCCAACCGAGGGCTCTTGAGGGCCCTCAGGTTTTAAGAATTTGTGAAGGGGTTCTGAGACCAAACCGACTGAGACTGCTGCTTTAGTCATGCCCCTTCTTCCAGGAAGCTTTCCCTAACTTCTCAGAGGCCAGTAGGTACCTCCACTATGTGCCCACAGCAGCCTGTATCTCTCACATGATAGCGGCCACCACATTCAGCTGAAATTGCCTATTTACTGGTCTGTCTCCTCCGTGGGCCTTGTGAGCAGTGACTGTGTCCACAGCACCTGACAGAAGGTTCTTGAATACACACACACATACACACACACACACACACACTTGGCTAAAGAAGCATCTAGGGTGCTATTACAGTCACTTCCTGAGGGACCCTAGTGACTGCTGCTGGCAGTGGCTCTAAGAAGGGAAGAAAATCATCCTGACAACAGAGTTCTCATCTCTGACCCCCAGAAGAGGGGGGTGGCCCCAGGCCTGCCCACAAAGCTCCTTTTAAAATGGTGCCACTTCTTGGGGGCGCCTGGGTGGCGCAGTCGGTTAAGCGTCCGACTTCAGCCAGGTCACGATCTCGTGCTCCGTGAGTTCGAGCCCCACGTCGGGCTCTGGGCTGATGGCTCAGAGCCTGGAGCCTGTTTCTGATTCTGTGTCTCCCTCTCTCTCTGCCCCTCCCCCGTTCATGCTCTGTCTCTCTCTGTCCCAAAAATAAATAAACGTTGAAAAAAAAAATTAAAAAAAAAAATAAAATAAAATAAAATGGTGCCACTTCGGGGGCTCCCAAGTGGCTCAGTCAGTTAAACGTCCAGCTCTTGATTTTGGCTCGGGTCATGATCCCACGGTGTGTGAGATCGAGCCCGCATCAGTCTCTGCACTGACAGTGTGGAGCCCGCTTGGGTCTCTCTCTCTCTCTCTCTCTCTCTCTCTCTCTCTCTCCCTCCCCCTCTGTCTGACTCTCCCCTCCGCTCGCTCTCTCTCAAAATAAATAAACAAACATTAAAAAAATAAGAGAAAATGTGCCATTTTTATCAGATTCTAGGCCAAATGCCTTCCTAGTTCTAGACCACTAAAATCAGGAGTTGGAATTTAGACTTCAAGATGCGTTCCCGTGGTGGGGGAGGGGGCCTTCTAATTTGGTGGGCGCTGTGGGCCAGAACGCTGTCATAAATATCGAGGATAATCTGCCTGATAGAGCTATCTCTTCCTCAACAGAACAGCCTTGTCATGAACAAAGCCTCCTGTTGGAGGATGAAGGAAAAGGGCACGTTCTCCAGTCAGGGGATCCTGGTGGTTTGGTTCAACACGCCAGCGAGAGAAAACAGGAATTTTAACTCCTAACACCCTTGCTCTCTTCCTCTCGCTCCAGGCGAGTATGTTCTCATGAGCCCGCTCCAGGAACGTGCGGGCAGTACCTGTACCTTCCCCCTCCTCAGGAAATCAGGTGTTACGCTTTGGACGAAGGTAGCTAGCGGGGATGCTGAACTGCTTCAAGTCAGGCTTGGCTGAGCAAATGCAACACGGTTAATATTCTGCGAACCCTCTAGCGTTTATCATGTGGCATTTCATCAGAGAGCTAGTCTTTTCCTTAAAGCCTCCTGGGGTCACCTCCTGGTTACGCACAAGCTTCCCTTCACAGGCTGGGGAGGAAGGTGGCCCGAGGGGTGGTTATGGGACTCAAGTTCCCGAAGAAAAGCACACACAAGGCGGCAATGCCCGTGCTGTGTCCCGGAGTGATGAGAGGCGCTCTGTACCTGGGCGCTTTGCAAACAGCTTGACGCTGTGTTGTGCCTCACAACACCCAGTACCCAGTGACTCTCGCTTTTCAACCAACATCACAAACCCCGAAGGAACCTGCTAAGTGTCTTTTTTCTTTGATGTCTTAATGACGAAAAAATCTTCAGGGTGCCTGGTGGCTCAGTCGGTGAAGCGTCAGACTCTTGATTTCGGCTCAGGTCGTGATCTCACGGTTCACGACTTCGATCGGGCCCCGTGTCGCTTGGGGTTCTCTCTCTCCCTCTCTGTCTGCCCCTTCCCCACCGCTGCGTGCCCTCCCTCTCTCAGAGTAAATAAACTGAAAAAAATAATTTAAAAACCTTCAATCAAGCAGCTATTCTTTGTTTTTGAACGTAGCTGGTTAAATAGACATAAAAGAAAATATTTCATCCGGTGGGCTTCATATCATAAAATGAAAAGCAGACAAGTTTGGGGGAAGTTACACTCAGGATTGTAACGCCCCTCCCCACCACTGCCTCATGTGAGACCAGCTCACGATTCCTTACCCCCAACCCTTTGGGCCAGATGTGTTTCTGAATTCAGAGTTGCTTAGACTTTAGAAAGGCAGAATCGTTGCGTACACTGTAATATTTTGTTCATGTCCCCATAATGAATCCGTTAGTATTTCTGCATGGAACATAGAATAAGAAAATCCACGCATAGGGAGATTAAAAAAAAAAAAATAAGATTAGCAACAGGTTCATGTCATTTCAGATCAGGTTTTGTGGCCAAGGGCGTTTAGATTTGGAACTGAGAATTCGGGAATGCGGATCCGTAGAACAGTGTTTCTCAAACCGTGGTCCCTGGAACAGCAGGAGCGGTAATCCCCTGGGAACTCAGAAATGCAAACTCTCGGGCCTCCCCCCCACCCACCGTCTCCTGACCTGCTGAAGCAGAAACTCAACAGGCAGGGCTCAGAAGTATGTGTGTCTAGGTGACTCGGACGCACTGTAGAGTTTAAGAATCGGTGCCTTGGGAGACACGATTACCGACGGGTGTCTTACCTGTCTCTGCTCCTGCGCGAGGGGAAGGTGGCGTTACAACCTTCCACTGTGCACACGTGGGTTTCCCTGGCGTGCATGTTCTTGTGGTGCATTTTCACGCCGCAGGCGTTCTTAAAGGTCTTCTTGCAGACGTCGCACTGGAAGCGGTTTTCTTCCTTCTGCCGGCCGAGTGCACGCTGACCCGCGACGTCTGGCTCTTTAGACTCTTCGAAACAAGGAAAAGCCATCCCTCTGCTGGACAGAGCGCCCAAGAGCCCGCCGGCCAGCAGGTGCTGCTGCAGTCTGACGTAGTCCGGAAAGGGCACGCAGGGCTCCGTCCCGGGTGTGAGGTGAAGCTCACGGCCGCCGTCGTCCGGCCCCCTCGGCACCGCGGGCTCCTGCTTAGCCTCGCTCTCCGCGCGCTGCGGGGCCTGCTCGGGGCTTCTGCTGATGGCTCCGCCGGCCTTCATCCCCGAGTCTCCGCGGCAGCCCGTCTCTCCTCCTGACCGCGTGTCCTGGTCCCCGGGGGCTCTGTCCGACTGAGGACTGCAGGCCTCCGGCTCGTCCCCGCGGGCCACCCGCGGGGGCACGTCTTCATCCGAGCTGAGCACCTGCCTCTTCTCGTTGGCGATTCCCACGGTCTCCTTCTCGATTTTGATGGGCATACTGGATTTTCGGGATTTCTTCTTGGGAAGGGCGTCAAGCGGCCCCTCGTTCGACACCAGCTGTTCCGGGATGGAAGAGGACAGGAGAGGCAGAGAAGGCAGCACCCCGGGCGTGTTCGCCAGCTCGGCCGGAGTGGCCGGGCTGCGGTAGAAAGGCAGGACCGGCTGGACCGTCTTTAGGTTGGGGAAAAGCACCCCGTTTTGCCCAAGGCTGGGGAAGGCCGGCTGGCCCCCGGAAGCCTCCCCCGCACCGAAGCCGGCCAGGGGCCTGCAGTCGGCAGAGCTCACCGTGAAGGCCGGGCGTTCGTAGCCGTCCGAGGCGGCCAGGTTCAGGCTGCTGCGCAGGTCTTTGTCCCTGTTGTTCCTGTTCATGGGCATGTGCAGCCGGGGGTTGGGGTTGGCGCTGTGGCGGTTCCGGCTCCTGAGGGAGCTGAAGACCATGTTACAGCCCTCGATGGTGCACTTGTGCTTGATCTTCAGGTGGACGGCGTTGTAGTGGATCTTGAGCGTGCCCTTGTCGTAGAAGGTCTTCTCACAGGCCGTGCAGAACACCCGGCCCTTCTTCGCGCCCAGGCTGGTCCTCTCGGGCTTCGCTTTGGCCTCGGGGGACAGCTGTGTCCTTTCGAGCTTCGTGACGATGTTGTATGGGCTGGAGTCACTCAGATGGGCGTTGTCTTCCTTTTTCGTCACCGGATCCGGGCAGTTTAGACACTGCTCTCTTTCCACCTGAAATGGTGTGGAGCCGGAGGTCACAAAGCCACTGCCGGGGAAGGGTCCGTGGATGTCCTGCTTGGGGTCCTGACTTTGGTCCTGACCCTGCTCCAGCACGTACTGCTCGGGCAGGGACCCTACGAGTGTGGGAGGCACAGGGTTGAAGAACTGGAAAGGCAGCATGAAGGTCATGTTGTTGATGAGGTTCTCAAAGGGGTGCAGGCTGCTGGGGTTCCCCTTGTCCACAGGAGCGGGGAGGCCGGCACCCCTGTGGCTGCAGCTCTCGATGAAGGCCCTGATGTCCACATTCGCCGTGGACGGCGGGATGATGACGGACCGCTCTTCTTTTTCCTGAATTGCCATGAGCTCCACGATGGACTTGGTCTCCCCAAAACGAAGGAACTGCTGCAAGGTGGCCACCTCCTCCTCGCTGGTCATGATGCTCCAGTGATCCAGCACCTTTCCCGATGCATCCTAAGCCGGAATTAAAAAGCGCAATTAATTTTACTGCTCCTCGCCTTCTTCTCTAGAAGGAGTCACGCGGTCAGGGCCCCCACGAGCACCGCAGGGCGCCCTGGCGCATACCGGAAAACAAAAACGAAACGCCCCCCCGGACGAGCACGGGGCTCGCGGAGTCCGGCCCCCCCCCCCCCCCAGTCACACTACTCTCCTAGGCCAGAGACTCTGTGCAGAAAATAACCTGCACCAATTATAAGCGGTGGTCCAGAAGAGAGAAATAAAATTATATTACTCAAGCCTAAGGGAAATTAAGTGATTATTTTCCATCTTACTTCAAACCATTAGGCATAATAATTCCCCCCCCCGCCCAAAATTAAAATATGTATCATTTGAACAACAGTAACTTCTTTATCTAAAAAGTATAGACAGAGCAATCAGGCCTAGCACAGCTCAAGTATTTATTTTGCTGCGAGTTTAATAATCTTCCCAAGCAACTCACATCAGAAAGCAAATGAACCTGTATTGATCCACTGGCCGTGTTTGCAAAGCAGAGATTTAATTACACTGGAGTGTTGGAGATCTTTCAAACTCTAGCAAGGCCTAACTTTTCCCAAAACTACAATAAATATTTTATCACAGAACATGTATTTGATGGCCTACTGAGATCTTTCACAATGCATGTAAGAGTTCTGAAGATGATGAGGGATGTAACATCATAAATTTTTGATGCACTAGAGGTTCAAGGTAATTGATTCCATATTTTTAATCCTAACACCAGAAAGCAAGATTATTAGGATCATTAAATATTGATCTATGTCATAATGTAAGATCATAATGCTACTCTACATAAAAGGTTGCTTTGAGCCTGCTGGGGGTCCTGCATCCAAGGTGAGCAAATATGCCTTCAGAGGAATATTGTGGGTGTCAGGGTAAGAAAGAAACGGGTTCAAATCCTGGGTTGGCCACGTATGACCTGAGTGGCTTTGGCCACGATTCAGAGGCACTTGGAGCCTCTGGCTTTTCAGCTGGAAAATTGACCTGCCTTGTGAGATTTTACCGGAAGAAGGTCCAGGTCGATAAATGGTTGTAAGTGTTTGTGTTAATGACACGGCCTACCTGGAGGAGACTGAAGCGAATGTCCGTTTCAGGGAAATTGTGACACTTCCTAGCGTGGATGTCAAAGCAAGAAAAAAGCTGCAGCTGTGTCAGATGTCAGAGAAATGCTACCATTCGTACCAGGAAGGATGTCCTTTGCTTGCAGATATGACACGTGAGGCCTACCTCCACGACCTGGTCGAGGAGGAGGTAAGACTACTCTGCAAAATAACGGAAGGGGAGAAGGGGAGGAGGGCACGGCACAGCCGAGAGATGAGAACACGTGCGGGGGCCGGAAGGGAGTCCAGGAGCGAGAGAACGAGCGGGAGCCGGAAGGCAGACACATCCCAGGAGGGTGGAGCCCGGGAAGGAAGACCGGAAGTGGGGCAGCAGGAAGCTGTTAACTGTCCGCCGTGCGGTTCTGGAACTCCTGTCCTCCCCCACCCACACCCTCAGTAAAATCTGGCACAGGCAGGGCCTTGTGTCAGTAGGTGGCTTGGGGACAGTAACGTGGGGCAAACGCTTCATTGCAGGAGGGCCAGCTCGGTGGAATCTGAGTCAGAGAACATGTAATTGCTCCCACATCCGGAAGTTTCACGGGTATCTGGGGGAAAGCGCTGCGTTTTCCCCAGAACACGAGGTGGGGGCTTAAGCCATTAGAAAAAATTTTTAAAAAGATTTTTTTTTTTAAGTTTATTATTATTTTTTTTTATTTTGGGAGAGACAGAGACGGCATGAGCAGGGGAGGGGCAGAGACAGAGGACGAGAACAGAGAATCCCGAGCAGACTCCACACTGTCAGTGCAGAGCCCAGCATGGGCTCGAACTCCCGAAACCATGAGATCGTGACCTGAGCTGAAACCAAGAGTCAGATGTCAGATGCTTAACCAACTGAGCCACCCAGGCACCCCAGGAAAAATATTTAAGGGGATGATGCCCACCAATGACTGGAGCACTACAGGCGACCGGGTTCCATCATTTACTGGAACATGGATTCGAGACGACGTTCCAGGAGAACTATGGCCACGCTCACCATACCTGTAGCACGTATCCACGGATATAATCCTGAAGGGTCCAGTCCAGGGCATGGAGAATCTGGAGAACCTCATCTTGCTTCAACACACTGAAGAGCCGGTCCAGTAGGATTTTCAGGCGAACAGGGATGGCCTGGGTCCCGTACAGCATGAGGCTGCTGATGTCAAACACCACATTGGACTGGACAATCTCCACCTGGCTTGTGGGATACACGGGAGGGATCCTCAGCTTGCTCAGAGCTGAAAAATCAAATTGAAGAAAAGAAAGTCCATTTGTAAAGATCCTACTGCTAAGAGAAACACGGAGAAGGTGGTAGGCTAGTGTGAGCTCTCAGGTATGTGTTCCAACAGAAAAAAACAGTAACATGCAAATGTTAACAATCTTTTTTTTTTTTTTTTTTTAAGTTATTTTGAGGGAGAGAGAGAGTGCGTGAGCAGGGGAGGGACAGAGAGAAAGAGGGAGGGAGAGAATCCCAAGCAGGCTCTGTGCTGTTAGCATGGAGCCCGACGTGGGGCTCAAACTCACGAACTATGAGATAATGACCTGAGCCGAAATGAAGAGCTGGACACTTAACCGACTGAGCCACGTAGGCGCCTTTGATTAACCGCCTTAAGAGCTATCAGGCTCTAAATTATTCACAAGAACTTCTAAAATAAAACGGCCCGGCTTGAGATTCTTTTTTCTTCCCTGTGTCATCCCTAAGGAGTAAGAAATAGCCCCACGTAGGACAGACGCAAGGACAAGGAGTGAAGACAAATGCAGCAGGTGCATAATCAAAAGATAGAAAAATCAGGAAGAACAGGGTCTGCCGGTGAAGATCTGACGGATCTGGGTTCGTGCCCTCGTCTGTCATCAGGCTCTGCCTTGTCGTCCAAGTCATCAGGCTCTGCCGATTTAAGCCACCGAAATCTATGCCGTCCAATGTGACAGTCATCAGGCACGCACGGCTGCTTAAATTTATTTAACCTTTTTAACTTTAACTGAATTATTTTTCAGTTAAACTGAAAAATTACTTTTAATTTTACTGAATTATTTTTAACTTTAACGTGTTTAACGTGTTTAACTTTACTGAATTATTTTTACCTTATTAAACCGTTTCATTCATTAAATTCAATCAACCTGGAAATGGAGTCCTTCAGCCACACCAGTCACGTTGCAAGTACTCACCAGCTGCACAGGGCTGGTGTGGGGTTCTGGGGTTTGGCAAACTGAAATACAGGACGCCCAGTTACACACGAACGTGGATTTCACATAAACAGTGACTGAGTGGGATACGTTTAAACTAAAAATATTCACGGGGACACAGTTAAGCTTAAGTTGTTGTGTCTCTGAAACTCACATTTAACTGAGCATTCTGGGTTGTATCTGGCAACCCTGGAGGCCGTTGCATGAGCTGCTGTCGCTGCAGAATGACCCAGCACACCCCTCACGCAGGGTCGTTCAGGTTCAAAGGGATCGTACACAAAGCTCCTGGCCTGTTAGCCAGAGATCGGGGCCACACACAAGGGCTCGCCGTCTGGGAAGGGATTTAACGTTAGCCGTTCCCAAACCACTCTAGGTTATTCCGAGGGAGCACGACAGGCCACGGGAAGAGGACACATAGTTACCGTGGGCCACCCATCCGTGTCTGCACTGCTCACACTGGCGGTGGTTGATCTTCCCCGGCTTGAAAGTCTGGCAGCTACAGTTGAGAGTGCAGCCGATAGCCTGCGGGAGAGAACACAGGCCCACGGGGAGCGTGAGTGACACACGCAGGGCTCTGCCGAACACCACGCGGTCGGTCCTCCATTCAGTGACATTGGCCGAGCAGCGCGTGCCCGCCGCGTCCCAGACCCAGGCGGGTACGCGGTGCCCTGGGAAGACGAGGAACACGTCACCAGCTGCTCTGCATGCGACAATGGGCTGGGAACCAGTTCCGTGAGAGGAGAGCGCGGGCTGGGAGGGGACACCTTGCTTGTTACTAAGAGCATGGGAGGGGTGAACAGCCCTATTTTCGCCAGTCTCTACGTTGACCAAAGCAGTCGCCCCGGATGGTGACACAGGGGCCGCCCTGGATGATCTGAAAGAGTGTGATCTGAATGGAGAATTATCCAAATGTGGACGTGGTTACCCCCCAACGTGTGGTACAGGCTAAAAGTCCACCCAGATGGTGGACACGATGTGGCCAACCACACTGAGGACTCCCTGATTCCACCCTCTGGGCTGTGTGGCTCACAGCCCTGTGCACACGCCCAGCTGCACGTTCAAGTGCTGCGCGTGTGTGGGGGTGCCCGGTGTGCAGTGGGGAGCACGGTGGGGGTGCACGCTGTGCAGACACACGGCTGAAAGAGAAGACAGGGAGGTTCTTGTCAGCTAAGTTCTAGTATTAAGAACAAGCTTCCCATATATTTCTAAGATGAATTCCTCAAAAGGGGATAGAGGCCTGAAGAATATAACGTATTACTAAAGAGAGAAAGCTCTCACAGGAGTCCCGACACAGAGGCTCTGGGGAATAGCTGCTGGGTGGAATCTGCACGATTCCGGAGAGCCCTGAACCTGGGGAGTGCGTGTGTGCATTTGGGGGGTTCCTCCATCTTCCAATCGAGGGGCTATGCGGTGCCGTATGGGGACAGGGAAGGGTAGACTCCATCCCAGGACTCGGGAAACTCAGCGTGAAGAGTGTGTATCTAGTCTTCACTTAAAAATCAGTTGCTGCCGGGATTGTAGAAATGGTACAGCCACTTTGGAAAGCAGTCTGACGGTTCTTCCAGAAGTTAAACACGGGGTTCCCATATGACCCAGCAGTCCCACCCCTAGGCACATGCCCAAGAGAAATGAAAAGACAGGCCCACATAAAACCTGGTGCCTGAATGTTCACAGCAGCATAATACTTATAGTGGCCCAAAAGCAGAAACAACTCCAATGTCCGTCAACTGATGAATGGGTCCACGATGGAGTATTATTAGGCCATGGAAAGGAACAAGGTGCTGCCGTGTGCTACAGCACGCAGGGAAAGATGCTAAGTGGAACAAACCAAGGACAAAACGTCACAGGTTGCAGGATTCCATTTACATGAAATATCAAGATGAGGCCAATCTCCTGATGTTACCAGGGGCTGTGCAGGTGGGGAGGAGGGACGTTTAATGGGTGGCAGGCGGGGGGGGGGGAGATATGATTCTTTTTGTTTGTGCTCATCTTTTTATTTTATATATTTTAAAAAGTTTATTTATTTATTTTGAGAGAGAGAGCAGGGAAGGGGCAGAGAGAGAGGGAGGGAGAGAATCCCAAGCAGGTTCTGTGATGTCAGCAAAGAGCCTGATGTGGGGCTCGATCTCATGAATCGTGACATCATGACCCAAGCTGATATCAAGAGTCAGATGCTTAATTGATGGAGCCACCCAGTCACCCCTATTCTGATCTTTTTAAAAATAGCTTTTTTTTTTAAATTACAATTTTTTTTGTTAATGTTTTTATTTATTTTTGAGACAGAGAGAGACAGAGCATGAGCGGGGGAGGGGCAGAGAGAGAGGGAGACACAGAATCTGAAGCAGGCTCCAGGTTCTGAGCTGTCAGCACAGAGCCTGACGGGGGGGGCTCGAACCCACGTACCGTGAGATCATGACCTTAGCCGAAGTGGGACGCTCAACGGACCGAGCCACCCAGGCGCCCCAAAACACAGCTTTAAGTTGAGACAGAATTCTACAATTCACCCACTTAGAGTGCAAAATCTGTGATTTCTAGCACGTGCACAGTTGTGCCAACATCATGATCTAATTTTGGAACGTCTCCATCACCCCCAGAAGGAATCCTGCATATAACTTGACGGTGGACATACGTATTCACTTCTATTTCTTCCGGGTACATTCCTAGGAGTGGAATTGCTGGGTTACCGTGTAGTCATTCTGCTTAACTTTTTAAGAAGCTGTCAAGTGGTTTTTCAAAGTGGCCGCACCACTCTGTATCCCCACCAGTGATGTACGAGGGATCCGATGTCTCCACGGCCCCAACACTTGTTGTCTGTCTTTTTCTGTAACAGCCATCCCACTGGATATGAAGTAGTCTCTTACTGTGGTTTTAATTCGTATTTCCTTGACGGCTAATGCCATTCAGCATCTTTTCAGCAGCTCATTGCCCATTTAGTTGTAGATCCTCCCTAGGGACACATCTATTCGGATCCTTTGCTCATTTTTCAATTGGGTTGTCTTTTAGTATTGAGTTGTATGAGTTCTTTATATACTCTTGGTGCAAGTCCCTGAACAGGTTATGATTTGCAAATATTTCCTCCCACCTGTGGATTATCTTTTCACGTCCCTCATGGTGTTCTATGAAGCACAGATGTTTTAAATTTTGACCAGCGATGGGGAGCCTGGGTGGCTCAGTCGGTTGAGTGTCTGACTTCGGCTCAGGTCACAATCTCGGTTTGTGAGTTCGAGCCCTGTATCGGTTCTCTGCAGACAGCTCAGAGCCTGGAACCTGCTTCAGATTCTGTGTGTCTCTCTCTCTGTCCGCCCCCCGTCCCCTACTCATGCTCTCTCTCAAAAATAAATAAACATTGAAAAAAAATTTTTTTTTTTAAATTTTGGCCAAGTTGCTTTTTTAAGGTGAAGGGGATGTTCTAAAATTACATAGTAGTGATGCTTGCACATCTCTGGGGAACATAGTGGAACCACTCCATTGTATACTTTATAAGGGTAAATTTTATGGTAAGTAAATTGTCTTAATAAAAATATTACTGAAGAAACCAGGCCATTACACTCCTATTAGAATGGCCAAAGTCCAGAACACTGACAATACCAGATGCTCACGAGGAGAGCAACAGAGACGCTCACTCACTGCTGGTGGGAATGCAAAATGGTGCAGCCACTCTGGAAGACGGTCTGGTGGCTTCCTACCAAGCCAAACGTACCCTCACCGTCTGACCCAGAAATTCTGTTCGCTGGAGCTGAAAGCATACGTCCACACGAAAACCTGCACGTGGATGTTTTACAGCAGCTTTAGTCATCACTGCCAAAACTTGGAAACACCAAGATGTCCTTCAGGGGGTGAATGGGTAAGTGAACTACGGTCCATCCAGACAACGGAATGTTGTTCAGTGCTAAAAAGACACGAGTTGTATCAAGCCACGAAGAGACACAGAGGAACCTTAAATACATATTGCTAAGGGAGAGAAGGCAGTCTGAAGAGGCCACCCACTATGTGATTCCAGCTACATGAACCTTCTGGAAAAGGTGAAACTATGGAGGCAGTAAAAAGCTCCATGCTTGACCGGGGTTAGGTGAGGGCGGGGGGCTGTGAACAGGCAGAACACGGAGGATATTTGGGCAATGACAATACTCCGTGCGATATACTATAATGACGGATATGTGTCATTATACTCTTGCCTGAACCCAGAGGGGGTACAACACCAAGAGTGGATTCTAACGTAAACTGTGGTCTCTGGGTGATAATGACATGTCAAAGTGGGTTCATCAATTGTCACAAATGTACCCTCCGGTGGGGGATGTGGATAAGGAGGGGGTCGCTGTCCATATGTGGGGCCAGGGGGTATATGGGAAATCTCTGTACTTTCAATTTTGCCGTGAACCTGAAAGTGTTCTAAAAAATAAAGACATTTTTGTATTAAAAAATTTTTTTAGAGGTGCCTGGGTGGCTCAGGCGGTTGGGTGTCCGACTTCAGCTCGGGTCATGATCTCGCGGTCCGTGAGGTTGAGCCCCATGTCGGGCTCTGTGCTGGCAGCTCAGAGCCTGGAGCCTGCTTCGGATTCTGTGTCTCCCTCTGTCTCTCTATACCTCCCCCACTTGCACTCTGTCTCTCTCAAAAATCAATAAACATTTAAGAGAGAGAGTCTCAAAAATAAACATTTAAGAAAGAGAGAGAGAGAGAGAGAGCGCGCGCGCACACATGCACCAGTGGGGGAAGGGCAGAGAGAGAGGGACACGGAATCCGAAGCAGGCTCCAGGCTCTGAGATGTCAGCACAGAGCCCGACGCGGGGCTCGAACCCACAAACCAGGAGATCATGACCTGAGCAGAAGCTCAACCGACTGAGCCACCCAGGCACTCCCAAAATAAGATTTTTTTAAAAATCAGTGAGCTGGCTTAAATACAGGTTAAAAATCTCCCTGATTTGACTGTTTTCTATGACTCCCTTTGGATTACAATGGGCCCGAGCAGATCAATCAGACAAGAACTTCTCAGGCGAAGGAACAGGGCTGTTCATAACGGAGGTACACGGCCCACAGCAGTGCGTTACCCGATCCCTCCCAGAGGCTATCGGAAAACAGAAAACACGTTTGCTCTTTGTAAAGCCATCCGATATCCTACAGAGAACTCCCTGTGATCACAACGTCCTCTTACGGTAACAATCCATGCCTTCTCCTCCGGGGTGATACCATCCCGAGGCGGTGAGCACTGGCCTTGCGGCGAGGAGGTATATATATAAAGCACAGAAACACATACGTAAACAGAACACCGGAATGTGGTATAATACTAAAACTTCCCTGGGTGGGCGGGGGGGGGGGGGGGGCACAATTAGGAAAATAAGAAATCTAGTCTCCTCGGGTACACGGGGAGTAATGACAAAAAGATTGAGAAATTACTGCTTTAGAGCCAGAAATTATTTCACCTTCTGGCTACAGAGATTTTACTCCTATACATGTAAACGGATGTGTTCAATACACAGACGCATACGTCTATATTCCTATACACGTAATTACATAGTTATCTCGACCGGGAGGAGAAAAATGAGGACCGGTTTAATGCCTGTTACACACCGTCCCAAGAACTGGAAAGGCACCCTTAGTTTTGTTTGCAGCACACCTAATATGCCGTCCGGATTCTCAAACGTCCCTGCGGCTCTGAACGCCAGCTGACCAAGGAAGCAGCCATCTGTATTCTCCACAGCTACCAGCATATTCCGCACTAAGCCTCTGCAATATTTCACAACCTACCTTCCCATCGACAGGGCTGTTTCAAAGGAAGTTTTGTTTTGTTTTTACATTTCTTTATTTTTGAGAGACGGAGAGAGACAGAGCATGAGCAGGGGAGGGGCACAGAGAGAGGGAGACATAGAACCTAAAGCAGGTTCCAGGCTCTGAGCTGTCAGCACAGAGCCCAACACAGGGCCCGAACCCACAAACCACGAGATGGTGACCTGAGCCTAAGCCGGACGCTTAACGGACTGAGCCACCCAGGTGCCCCTCAAAAGATTTTTAAAAGCAGAAAAATTCTTATTTGGGGATCCTGTCCCTCAAGATGCCATTCATTCTTTGCCAGCAAGATGCTGGAAGCATACACAGAAAATTCACATTCACTGATGCAGAAAGTAGGACCCTGCTCCAATCAGAGAAAAAAGACGTGCTTCAGCACATACTTCCTCTCCTTCCTGAAGATTCTGCTTAAAAGGCTCTCACTCAGGCAAAGCCTCAGGAAACTCTGGGTGATCCTACCTCGGGCCCAGCACGGTGAAACTTCAGACGGAACAACTCCAGGCACATTTCATAGCCTGAGTTTCAAACTCACTTTTTCTGTATCTCTTGACATCTGACTCAGGGTTTTTCAACTTCAGCATTATTGACATTTTGAGTCCAATAATTCTTTTTTTTTTTTTTATTTAAAATTTTTTTCAACGTTTATTTATTTTTGGGACAGAGAGAGACAGAGCATGAATGGGGGAGGGGCAGAGAGAGAGGGAGACACAGAATCAGAAACAGGCTCCAGGCTCTGAGCCATCAGCCCAGAGCCTGACGCGGGGCTCGAACTCCCGGACCGCGAGATCGTGACCTGGTTGAAGTCGGACGCTTAACCGACTGCGCCACCCAGGCGCCCCGAGTCCAATAATTCTTGGTGGCGGTGGCTGTCCTGTGTGCTGTGGAATGACTGCTATGTCCCCAGTCTCTGCCCACCGATGCCACAGAAACGCGTCTCCCTCTTACGGTTGCGAAAACCCCAAATCTTTCCAGACTGCGGTCAAGACCCACTGACCTATCCTGACTATTTGCTTTTAGCAGCTTCTAGTTTAGGGACAGATTTGTATCTATGGGGACATAAACCCAATGTATGAATGCTGTTTTTTAAAAATGTTTATGTATTTTGCGAGGGAGACAGAGAGAGAGAGAGAGAGAGAGAGAGCGAGCATGAGCAGGGGAGGGGCAGAGACAGAGGGAGAGACAGAACCTGAAACAGGTTCCAGGCTCTGAGCTGTCAGCACAGAGCCCGACGTGAAGCCCGAACTCACAGACCATGGGATCATGACCCGAGCCAGAGTCAGACGCTCAACCAGCTGAGCCACCCAGGCGCCCCATGAATGCTGTTTTATAAGAAATATTCATGTGGCTCTATATGAACCTATTTGAATAAGGCTTAATAAAGCTCATTATACATCCATGGAGACAAATCTCAGAGGAATTATTTATGAACCAAAAAATAGCTAATTACAGTGCCTTAAGAAAACTTCCGATATTAAGGGCCCAGGGTTTTCCCACTCATATCGGAATTCCCACAATGTGGCAAAAATTATAGCACCATTATTTAAAGACAAATTAACACTTCTAAAATGAAATCAAACCCAAAAATTCTAATTACAGGATGAAAAGTACTCATGCAAATCGATACGGAAAACTCTTAAAATGTACATCCTTTCCTTAGGAATCCTAATACTCGTTCCATTCTTCGGAAACATAAAGCAGATGTTTTACAACATTCTGAACTCATCCAGACATGATAATTGCTTTTTTATGCACTCATTTAAAAAAATTTTTTTAACGTTTGTTTATCTTTGAGAGACAGAGAAAGAGCATGAGCAGGGGAGGGGCAGAGAGAGAGACACAGGATCTGAAGCAGGCTCCAGGCTCCGAGCTGTCAGCACAGAGCCCGACGCGGGGCTCGAACTCACGAAACGTGAGATCTTGACCTGAGCTGACGTCGGACTCTGAACCGACTAAGCCACCCAGGTGCCCCTGAATTATTTTATTTTTTAAGTAATCTCCACACCCAACGTGGGGCTTGACGCCGAGGTCAAGAGTTTCATGCTCCACCAACGGAGCCACCCAGGCGCCCCTTTACACGCCCATTTTAATCAGACTATTTCCGAATTGTTACTAGACACTTTGATGTGCCACCAATCAACATCCGAGGTTCTGGTGTGCTTGTCCGTAACTGTCACTTGTGCTCCAGACATCACCGATGCCCCTGGCAAGCGACAGACGAGTGGTTACCTGCAGTGTCGGGATGGAAAGCTGGGACCTCGTTTTTAGGTTCTGTGTGACGGTCTGTCTGTCCCTCCCTCCTTTCCCTGCTCTGCGACCAGTTTGGGGACCAGGCGTCCGGTCAGGACAGGCTGCCTTGAATCGCCAGCAGCAGCGGGTACCCGCACGGACATCCACCGCTGGACGGTGCAGGCCTCCGAGGGGGTTCGAACGACGGAGCTGGAGAGTAACGAGTGTCCCTCCGCTTCAAAGCCGACTCATCTCCTGTACATGCAGACGTTTTCCTATCTCTCAAGATACGGACTTCAGCGGGGAGAGTCTCAGGGAGAGACGGGAAGAGGAAGGAACAAAATCACACACAATTTCAGCAAGACTCTTCGGGGTTTCCAGGTCCACGGGGTTGCCTCTTTGAGGGGAGCCGTCTGTGAAGCGGCTTAGACACAGGATCGAACTGCGTACCGGCCGGGCAGCTGCGTCGCCTCCCGGTCCTCACTCTGCCCTGTCCGATACGGTGGCCGCTCGCTACCGTCTAAGTCGTTCAAATGGCCAAATTTAAATGTGGCTACTTACGCTAATTATAATAAGACAGAATCAAAAGTTCAATTCCTTGGTGACACCAGCCACGTTTCGGGTGCTCAGCAGACGCATGTGGTTTAGCGGCCACCACACTGGATGGTGGAGATACAGAACACACCCATCATCACGGAAAGTTCTACCAGACGCTTCTGAGGCCAACGGTGAGGCAAGGTGTCCTTCCGGCATCTGCCCTCCGCGTGGTAGTGTGAATAGGTGTTCTCACGTAACCCTCCCTACGTCGTCGTGGGGAGGGGATTATTCTCAGGAAACTTATATTTATACGGAAGGTCAGTGATTTTCCCAAAGCTGTACGGTTGGTGAGCTTTCCTGAGCACTTAACTGCATGCGAGGTATTGCACGAAGCATGCTCGCGTACTGTCTCGTTTTTTTCTTCCAACCTCCCTGGGAGGTAGGTAATACTATCCCCATCCTAGGGCTGAGGGAGCCAAGGAACTTGCAGCCTATCAGGGTCGTCTCCAATCTGGACACTGGAGGCAGGGTATACCTTGAAACATCCATATTCGGTGCAAACCGTGCTTACACTTAAGGTTTCATCTAATGCCTACGGCAACTCGGAGAGTGAGGCATTATCAGCCTGCATTGAGGACACCAAAGTTTCACACTCTCAAGAGACTTCATAATAAATGAATAAGTGGTTACTGAACATTAATGAGCCAGGAACTGTTTGTTCGAAACTCCGGGGGTCAAAGTGTTGAATAAGACGGACGAGGTCCCTGCCCTCCAGGGGCATAATCCCGAGGAGACAGAAAATAAACAAGTAAATAATCAGCACCATTTCCCAGGAAGCTAGTGCCATGAAAAAAGACACAGAACGATGCTAGCAGTTTTACTGGGTGGCACGGCGGGATGGGGTATAAGTAAGTGCCTTTCCAATATTTTTAAGAACTATTATTTTTTTGAGAGAGGAAGTGAGCAAGGGTGAGAGGAAGAGGGAAAGAGAATCCCAAGCAGGCTCCACACTTAGTGTGGAGCCTGCCGTGGGGCTGGCTGGATCCCACGTCCCTGGGATCGTGACCTGAGCCGAAACCAAGAGTCAGACACTCAGCCAACTGAGCCACCCAGGCGCCCCAGTAAGTGCGTTTGAGATAAGGTCATCACTGAAGATTTTTGAAGTGGTGACATTTGAACAGAATCAAGGGATGGCTAGGAGCCAGTGAAGACCTGGAGAGGGAGGAAAGGTTTTAGGGCAGAGGGCATGACAAGGGCAAAGGCCCTGAGGCACAAAAGAGGCTGAGTGCTCAGGAACAGAAAAGGAGCCAGAACCTATGTAGACGGAGCGAGTAAGGTTAATGGTAGGAAATGTGGGTCAGAGAGGTGGCAGGAAGCATTCTGCAGAGGACCTTGAGGGGCAGGCCGAGGACTCTGGAGTTTGTTCTCAGTAATCCTTCGAAAACAGATATGAAATGAGTGTGATTTGCCTGTTGAAACGATTACTTCCGGAGGCAGAGGTGGGGAGCCTGCACGCCTCGCCCCTCGCCACAATGAGCCTCTTTCCCGGGAAGGTGGTAAAGGGTACTGGTGGCTTCAGGTGACTTAGGTCTTACTTCCCATTAAACCACAAAACCTTCAGCTCCATGCCTTGGACTCTGACGGGAACAGGCTGGCTATCTGTTTCTGCCCACCCTGGAGTTCTATCAGCCATATGAATGAGGATACACGGGTAAGAATCGCAGAGACCGATGGGTACAACCAGAGCGCTGAATCACAGCAAGGTTCGTGGGTCCTCTGGGCTCTGGTGGTCTGACTCCACTGACAGAGCTACCAAAACTACCTATTACAAAACCCTCCATAAAAGTTGCTGCACAATGAATCGCTCCAAAAAGAGGCAAGGGACCAGCTGAAACCCCAAACCAACAACACCCAGCCGCTAGCAGGGGGCCGGGTCCTTCGTAAGCCCTGCACTGGTGTCATCTGAGAGAGTAATGAATGAATCGAGACGGCAGTGGCACTGTGCTTCCGAATTACAGATGCCCATCCCATAGCCTTTCGTCTCATCTTCCCTTCTGAGTCTCTGCTGGGGGCCAGGTGATGAAGAACTGGCCGATGGTATCCAAGTAGGAGTTACCAGGTGGAGCTTTACAGAAAACCCCTTGTAAGTGGGAGCTGAGTCAGCTGGGACACTTCTTTGCTGTCCTCCTCCTTCCATCCTGGGATAAGAATATGATGGTTGGACTTGAGATGCCATTTTGTAACCATGAGGCAACTTTGCGGTCATGCCCTGGGGGACGGCTGTGCAGGAAGGATGGCGACTGTTATTTGGGAGCCTTTACTAGCAGCCAAAAGTAGTTCCTAATTTATACACAGGCTGTCTGCTGGCGATGGAGAGGGCCACATAAAAATCGTGTAAAAATGCCTAACTAGGAGAAATCACCAAGGCCAAGTTTAGAGCCTGCTGCCCTCTCTTAAGTGTGAGATTCCAAGGCTGTGCCAGATTCTCGGTGATAAGGATCATAAAAAGCCAAAGGACCCAATCTGCTAAATCACAAATCACTTTTGAAGTCATTAAGCTTTAGAATAAAACTATTTCAAGTTTTTCCAAGCCGCGTTTTTAAAGGCTGATACAGACGATTGTTAATATGTTTGAGTCTCAGAAGAGTCTGGTGCAGATCAAACCGTGCCAGTCAGGATCTATAACACGAAACACCTCCTAAGGCAGCTGGACCACCCTCAGCTTATGGGGAGGGGACCTGGTTTCTCTTCACTTACAGCAAAATTGTCACCCCATTCTCTCTGTGGCTGCAGAGACAGCCTTCGGGGTTCCGGAAATTGCATCATTCAAGGAGGGGTGGGGGAGGTCTCTACTTCTTAGATACATTCTGTGCTGCTTCTTTTAGGAGAATTTGCCTTTTTTTTTTTTTTTTTTTTTTTGCTCCCTAACTCTTCCCCTCCCATTTTTTCTCTAACTTCTTTCAATTTTTAACTTTTCCACTGTTTTCGTTACATACACCAACTTGCAGAGGCACAACTAGGATTCTGAACGCAGCATCATCATTTGCCAGACGGGCAACAAGGACAACTGGGAGGAAGAGAAGAGAAAGGCCAGGTGGGCTTCTCGTAGGAGGCAGCTGGCAGCATTGGACGGAAGCCCACCTAGGGAGAGACACAAGACCAGACGTTCATGCCATCTTTCTGCACGAGTAGTTAACGAAGTGATACAAATTTATTTAACAAATTGCTTTTGTTGGTGGTGGTGGTGGTTCTCATTTGTTTTTAAAGCATCTACTACGTACTGATAATTACAAGGAGCCTCCCGGGGATACAAAGCTGAGGAACTCCCAGTGTCTGTCCTAGGGGGTGTATGTGTTCATCAGGGAATAAAATTCTACAGCTCGACTGGTCAATGACAGCAGAGAATAAAGTTTTTGAATTCGTCAAAACCTCACATGATTCATTCACTATATTCAAATCTAGAAAGTCAAGAGATACTAAAGACAAATGAAAAAAATCATTAGCTGCCTTTAGGGAATGCTAGGGAACCAATTAATTGTCCCCAAACCTGGTAAACAAAGGGACAGATCAAGTATAAATCCTTAAAAAAATTTTTTTTAATGTTTATGTATTTTTGAGAGAGAGGGGAGGGGCAGAGAGAGGGAGACACAGAAACCGGAAGCAGGCTCCGGGCTCCGAGCTGTCAGCGCAGAGCCTGACGTGGGGCTCGAACCCACGAACCGTGAGATCATAACCTGAGCCAAAGTCAGATGCTCAACTGCCTGAGCCACCCAGGCGCCCCAAGTATACATCCTTTTTAAAAAATTGTTTATTTATTTTGAGAGAGAGACAGCACTTGTGAGCTGAGGAGGGACAGAAAGAGGGGAGTGGGGAGAGAATCCCAAGCAGGCTCCAGGCTGTCAGCATAGAGTCTGACACAGGACTTGATCCCACGAATTGTGAGATCACGACTTGAGCTGAAATCAAGAGTTGGAAACTCGGGGCGCCTGGGTGGCTCAGTCGGTTAAGCGGCCGACTTCGGCTCAGGTCACGATCTCATGGTCCGTGAGTTCGAGCCCCACGTCGGGCTCTGTGCTGACAGCTCAGAGCCTGGAGCCTGTTTCAGATTCTGGGTCTCCCTCTCTCTCCGCCCCTCCCCTGTTCATGCTCTGTCTCTCTCTGTCTCAAAAAAAAATAAATGTTAAAAAAAAAAAAAAAAACAAAAAAAAAAAAAAAAGAGTTGGAAACTCAACCGACTGAGCCACTTAGGTGTCCCAAGCATACATCCTTTTTTATACAAATCGTGCAAACCGCTGATGAGACAGAGATTCCCTTTATAGAAGTATCTAGTGAATAAATAAATGAAGAATTAGAATACTACCATTCCACAATTCCAAATGTAGAAGTTGACAACCAGGTCAGTTGCCTCTGATTGGAAAGATACGTTCTACTACAGATGGGGTGTTCTTATGAAAAAAGTCCAGATGTGGGGTGTCTGGATGGCTCAGTCGGTTAAGTGTCCGACTTCGGCTCGGTTCATGATCTCACGTTTTGTGAGTTTGAGCCCCGTGTGGGGCTCTGTGCTGACAGCTCAGAGCCTGGAGCCTGCTTCCAATGCTGGGTCTCCCTTTCTCTCTGCCCCTCCCCTGGTTGCACTCTGTCTCTCTCCCTCAAAAGAAACATTAAAAACAGTAAAAGAAATAAAAAAGTTCAGATCTGAATCAGATCAAGCCCCTTGGTCAACTCTGGTGCACAGAAAATGCAGGGGACAGAGGAACAACCATGATGTAAACAATACCACAAGGAAGCAGTCACTAATTCAGACTGGGGGGCATTGTGTAGAATAAATGACCCAGCTTTTTCAACAGATACGTTGCAAGGAAAAAGTGAAGTGTAAACCTACAGATTAAGAGAGACAACATATGGACCTTACTTGGATCCTGGTAAGGAGACACCAACACTTGGGGCGCCTGGGTAGCTGAGTCAGTGAAGCGACTCACTCTTGATTTCGGCTCAGTTCACCATCACCTGGTTCGTGGGACTGAGACCCACGGGGGGCTCTGCGTTGATGGTGCAGAGCCTGCTTGGGATTCTCTCTCTCCCCTTCTTTTCTCGGCCCCTCCCCTGCTGGCTCTCTCTTTCAAAATAAGTAAAAACATTAAAAAAAAAAAAAAAAAAGGAACATGTACTGACCTTCAAGAGTTAGGTTAACTTTTTTTAATTTTTATTTTTTTGAATGTTTATTTATTTTTGGGAGAGGGAGACAGAGAGACAGAGAGAGACAGCGTGAGTGGGGGAGGGGCAGAGAGAGAGGGAGACAAAGAATCCGAAGCAGGCTCCAGGCTCCGAGCTGTCGGCACAGAGCCCGACGCGGGGCTCGAACTCACGGACCACGAGATCATGACCTGAGCCGAAGTCGGACGCTCAACCGACTGAGCCACCCCGGCGCCCCAAGAGTTATGTTAACTTTTATAGGTGCTGCATGAGGCCAGGGGAGGCTTCCCCCACAAGGCAGCAGGTGTGCCCTCCTCACCGTGTGCAGGAAATGCCATGGTCCTAGGCTCATTCCGTACATGAGCGTGAAACCCAGGAGGCCAGCCACAGAGTAGAGGCTTCTGTCCCCGGGCCACGAGAGCACACCTCGAAAGGCAACAGCAGGTGAGCTGAGCGTGTGCTGTCCAGACCGGCAGCCAGGCCTGTTGGCTTCATGGAGCCATCGGGATTCCCAGCCGCAAGGAGACACCCCCTTTCCCATGAGCACAGTTGTAAAAAGGGACCCGGGAAGCCTCAGAAACCAGGAGGCATCATTTGCAAATACAAAACCCCCACCGAAGACCCACCCGACAGAATCTGCTTTCTCACTGCAAGCAGGGGGATGAAAAGAACAGAGCCCGGGGGGGGGGGGGGGGGGGGCTCGGGGCTGGGAGAAGGGTCTGGAAGGGTCTGGCAGAGGAAGGGGCAGCTGGGAGGGAGCAGGTACAGATGTTGGGCCAAGTCTACCTGTGAGGAGAAAGCACGCGCGACACCCTTGCCCCCTTCTCGTGTGCTCGTCTTCAAAGAGGATGGTGGGGAAAATACTCGTTCTTTTGATCTCTTTAAATCAAAGTATAAACTCTGTGCCAAAATCATCTAACAGCTGTGCCCTTTTTTCTTAAAATTATTAGTTCCGAAAACAGAAAATATAAAAAGTAGAAAGATATGCAAGTGTTACTTTATGAACCTAACCAATTATTTCTTCATTAAAAAAAACACACCTAACAACAACAACAACAACAACAAACTATATGGAAATAAAAGGATATGTACACATTTCCCCCCCTTTATAACCTAAATTTGGGAGGACCTCAGAGGCAATCTTCAGAAACCTTTGGTAACAAAAAACAGAGGGACGTTACAGGTGTAGGGAACTTTTGAACGCAAGAGACAGCTCTGGGGGAAAACACACAAAAACCAACACAGAAAAAGGACATTCATACTTCAGGATAATTTTAACGAAGGTAGCCAGTTCTACAAGCATTGCAACTTCACGTCCGTTGCAAGATAACAATGAAAGGGTGAACATTTCTAAGTAAAATTTTGCAGACACTTCTTTTCAGGGCTTAACGAGAACTCGATTTTCAGAACCGAGTGTTAAAAAAAAAAACAAAAAACAAAAAGCGACCTTAGATTTTCCAAAATGAAATTTTGAAAAAGAAAAGGCCAGAGTCTGCAAATTACCGTCCTTGTCACTGCCTTAAAATCCAGCCTGGAGAATCACGAAGCGCTCGAGCTGTCCGTATAAAAATTTTTATCTTCGTAACGAGTAACGCGAGAAACCATCAGAGGGCTACGGAGCCAGGCCAGTGCTTCTGGAGGCTGGCGCAGAGATAGAAACTGCTTGTGATGTTTGTTTGGGTGTATGGAAGGATCCTTCAAGGGAGAGTCTGTAAGAGGAGACAAACTCACACAACCAGAGGCAAGAAAAAGTAGCCTGAATGAAAAGTTTACCTTCACGGAGACAGTCATTTCCTTCCACACAGGTTGTTTGGAGCTGGCCTTGACAACATTTTATCCCTCCGTCTCTCTTTGCCCTCACGCTAGCCCTGTGAGATCATCCCCCCAAGGCAAACTTCTCCTAGGATTTGCGAGGCTGGTTTTTAAATAATGAGTTCAGGCGTGGACGAGGATGGCGGTGGCCCTTTTCCCTGCAACACCCCAAGTTTGAGAAGGCCCCAGATCGGAGCATGGCACAGCGGGTCTGCTCTTTGTTTTGATCCACTGTTTTCCGTTTTTGGTTTTCGGGGACAAAAATAGGCACGTGTCCATGCAGAGAAAGGGGGCTACACCGGGAACTTAGGATTTCCAGAATTAGGAGAAAGGGCTTCAAAGGATGACAAGATAACAGAAGATAAGGTTTTCAGGTGGAAACCAATTTAAAAGGAAAAAAAAAAAAAAAACAACCCCACAAAACTTTCCAGATGTCTCTTCCGCGCAGAACCCAGTTATCTTTAACATCTCACAGATACGGCATCAAAAATAAAAGAGGCAAATAAATAAATAACTACAATAAAAGTCTGCAATAGGGTATTTGGAGGAAGGTAATTAAAAAATATACTGGCTCTCTAAATCTTGGTCTTAGTTATCAAAAAAAAAAAAAAAAGGGTGGCTCAGGAAGGATTTTTCCTCTAACCTAGGGTATTTCTAGGTCTTCTTGAACAGGGCTGTTTCTGACAAAAGTAACTCTAAATGCCATCTGTAGAGGTGAAAACTCACCCGGGGGGGCGGGGGGTAAAGCTTCCTCCTCCTGCAAGTAATTTACCTTGCGGAAGCTTCAGGGCAAGGCACTCGCTTAATGGCCACTGTCAAAATAGCTTCTAAAGCCATATACAAAGGCTAAAAGACACTTCTGCCCCTCACCCCACATGCAGCAATTTAATCTTACCGACAAACTGAACTTTCACGATGTTTATGTTTATCCCTAGGCATTCATAAATGATAACGGTATGCTTAAAGAACAATTATGATTTGTTCTGCAGGGAAATCTCTATGGCTTTTCTCACCCAATGGGGTGGATCCTCCTTTCCAAGCTGAGGGTTCTCAGACACAGAACATGGGCCTGCGAGGCCGGCCTAACGGCTGCGCGAGAGAGTTGTAACAATACACAAATAAAAATAACGCTCTATGCAAACCTCACGCTTCAATACACAAATAAAAATAAGGCTCTATGCAAACCTCACGCTTCCACAGGAATTATTTCATGTTGGTTAACATTTCTGATGTGAATTATTACCAGAGCAAACATGATTGTTTCTCATCTTAGCAGGGATCAAGGGCCAAATAACCCCTCCCAACTTACCACTTTCTGACTGGAGGAGGGGCCTCTAGCTAAATCCTTGCTATTCTGAATGGAACAGCATTTACAGGTACGGATGATTTTCCAAATGAAATTATGCAGGTGTCTGAACATAATTATGAGTTCCCAAAGCATGAGCCGCGCTTGAGCTCAGAGAAGATTTCACCACCTTTTCCAGGCATTGAACTAGAACAGGAACACGTTCCACCAACAGTTGAGTTCAAACAGTAATAATTTCTCGGTGAAATTAAAGTTAGCAAACCTATCAGATAAAAAATCAAATAATGACTCACATGTTACTCTTTTAGGTACGCCGGAAAAGATAAAGTTATCAACAATATTTACCAGAGCAAAAATGGTGTCTATCTGTTCACACCCATTTAAAGCAAAAATCAGAATCCTGACCAATTGCTAACATTTGAAGTAATGTGGTTTTTTTTTTTTTTACACGACATCCGAAAATTTTATTTTGACATATTACACTTTAAATGAGGTTTTAATAATACATATCAACGTGTTCGGGAAGGGACAATTTGAGAAGCCGGTGTATTTATCACTGAGCAGAAGTTTTAACACGTAAGCATCTAAGTGCAAGCGAAGAGTCTAAGGGATCTTCTGAAAAGATCCCATGAGCTCCAACAGCAAATTAAAACGAGAAGCAAAGAATGAAAAGGCACCAGAAAAAAAGGAGAAAGATAATCTGCCCAGCACTATTTTTCAATTCACTTACTGTCAAATCAAAAATCTTTGTCACTCTGATGAGAATATATTAAAAAACAAAAAATTTGTTGCTACATCTGCTGTGTGGGCCCAGAGCATGCAGGAACACATGTTTTCCCCAGCACGCACGCGCGCGCACGCACACACACACACGCACACACGCACACACTCACACTCACTGACAGGGATTCCCAGGATACCACTGGGGCCTTTTTTTAGGCCCCTTAAGTGTTAACAGCAGAGGCCTGGATGCGACCAGGCGTCTGGCCCGGTTTAAATGCCCTGTCTTCAGCAGAGCTGCGGTGAACACGGCCATAAACCTAGGGGGACATAACTGAACCTTAGAGTGTCTGACACTCACCTCTCCCCCCCCCCGCCCCCCCCCCCGAAACACACACACACACAATTTTGCTCCAACAATTAAGGCTGCTAGTTGGCATTCCATTTAACTGTCAAACGGCGACCGGTGGCAGCCCCACGGCCACAAAGAGATGCCTTAAATGAGAAGAGCATGTTTCTACACCGCATTTGAGAAAGTTTGGCTCGGAGCTATGCACTGATTAACATCAGATCTCCTCCTTCCCTCGCCTCTCCGCAATCTTGTCACATCTGGCTGACAAATCCGTAGGGGCCGACGCAAAGCCAGGCGGCCGGCGGCGGGGCTGGGGTCTGGCGGGGGCCAGGGGCGCCCGAGGGGGCAGGGGACAGGCGACGCCCCCCGCCCGCCTCCCCGCCCGCGC
>NW_024412416.1:3694782-3709238 GCF_014898765.1 Herpailurus yagouaroundi | reverse complement strand
GCGCCTCCCGCCCCGGCCGCCCGCGGCCGCTCTAACTGGGCGCAGCTGAGGCGCGGGCCGTGCCCCCGCAGACGGCGGAGACCTCGCCGGCGGCCGGCGCGGAGGTGTCTGCCCCCGCCGGGCTTGAAGGCACTTGTCGGCGGAGACCCAGACGTGTCCGTGTTTGCCTCTCCCGGGGAAGGGCGCAACGCTCTGAAGTTCTCTGGCTCCCGTCTCGGGGGATGATTCTGCCGCCCTACCTACCCCGGGGCGCCCTCGGGGTCCCACCGCGGCCAAGAAGAGGGCTGCGCCACCCTCGCCACCAGAGAGTTTACTTCCAGAGGAAGTGTGGGTGCGTGGCCCGGGAGGTGGAGAGACGGGGTCCCCAGGAGGCTCCAGGAACTCAAGAAACACCCCTCTCCCCTCTTCCTTTCGTGCCCGGCGTTACAGCCCCGGCTTTACCACGGCCCCGGGACAAGTGACTTTGCTCTCTGAGCCTCGGTTCTTTCCACTGTAAAATGGAATTCTAGCTTGACCTCTCCTATTGGGCGCTAAGGATAAAGCGAAGTGAAATGTCCCGGAACGCCAAACAGGAGCTTGGCCCCCAGGGACAGAGAGGGAGGAGCCTTTGGGAGAACCGGCTTCCTGGGCCCGAGTGGAGAAGGCTTCACCCCAAGCTGCTGACAGAGATGGCCCACAGCTGCTGAAGCGGGGCCCTGACCAGGACGACACAGAACCCGAGGGGGATCGGGCCTTCTCGCCTCTCCCATTTCAGTTCCCTAAAAGATTCTCTAAAAGCTGGGCGCGGGGGGCCGGGGGGGGGTGCCCTGCTTCCCCATCCTGCCCTGTATTTTACCTACCTTGCTGCTGGTGTCAGTCCTTGGGCGGAGGGAAACAAACCCCATCCTTGATCTCAGGTGGGGGGAGAAGACGGGAGATGAACGGGAAAAGCAAGTTGCTGTCAGGTGGACAGAGGGTGCCAGGTTCTGGGTCCGAAAGGCGCAGACCCCTGAGGGGGAAGAGGAAGGAAGGGAGCAAACGGGGACGTATGTGGAAGCAGGCGTGGGTCCCTGGGCTCCTGGGTGTCCCGAGGGCCCTGCTGCCTCTCCGGAGGCGGGACACACATACCTGGCCTTCTGGCCACCTAGGTGCCCTTCCTAGTGGGTCTGAGGTCACCTGCCTTACAGGTACTGGGAGGATTCGTGCTTTCTCCCGGTGGCTAACTGTAGCAAGAAGCTTCGCTTGGTGAATTCCACACCTAGACTGCTCACCTTCCGTTCTTCTGCGGACTGCCCCGTCCCCACCAGGGTTCAGCATTCAGGCCTTCTTGCTCCTCTCTGCCTGTCGCGACGCAGCGCACCCTTCAAGGCCTTCCTCGAGTGGCACTGCCCCTCAGAAGCCTGCCCCCCCACCCGCCAACCCTTCCCTGCACCGCTTGTATCTGCCTCTCTTACGGTGCTTCTGATATGTCCTCGTCTCAACTTCTTCGGTCCTTGCTCGCTCGCCTCTGTGGCCTCCGTGCTGTGAGCTGCCGTAGCCGGCAAAGCTCAGGGTTTGGGGTGGGGATGACCCAGGTGTAGCCAGTTCCCAGCAATTGGAAACCAGCCGCGGAAGTCCGTTTCCTTGGCCTCACTGTCCTTGTCTGTAAAAGTAGGTATGAAACCCTGTCCCTGGCCAGATGGGGGGGGGCTAAATAGGATGGTCTCTGTTCTACAAACACTGTCTCTTCCCTTCCTTTCTGCTGAACATAAAGCTGGCTTTTGGATTAATTTAAATTTGTTACCAGAGGAGTCCTTGTTTGCGGTATTACTGAATGGCCATATATGCTTATTACAAATACCCCAAAATGTCTAAGTCCCAGGCAGTGGCCCATGGAAGTCCTTTCAATCTGCCCAGTGGAAACGTTTTGGTCAGCATCTTTGTGTTGGTTCCAACTGAATTCCATTGATTTTAGTAAAAACTTCCACTGGCAACAAATAGTAGGATCAACCCGTTAATTTCTGGTTAAAAACACAAGGAGGATTTTTGGCAATACGTAATTCGAAAACCTCAGAACAGTCTACTTCTCCCAACGCACACCATCAGGATCGGCAGACGCGTCTCTTCAAATATGACAAACCTGACCGGCCTGCAGGGAATCGGTAGGTCCAGACTCAAAACAGAATGTCTCCCCTCACTTTACATTACCAGGGATTTAAAAAAAAAAAATCTTTATTAAAAAGAGGAAAAGTTGGGGCGCCTGGGTGGCTCAGTCGGTTAAGCACCCGACTCTTGATCTCGGCTCCGAGGTCACAATCTCACGGTTTTGTGGGTTCGAGCCCCTCGTGGGGCTCTCCGCTGACAGCACAGAGCATGCTTGGGATTCTCTCTCTCTGCCCCTCCCCCCTTCATGCTCTCTCTCTCTCTCTCTCAAAATAAATAAACATTAAAAAAAATTTAAAAAGAGGTAAAGTTGAGAAGACACAAAATCAGAAAATCCCTGTGACCCATTCTTGTGGAGCCGTCTTGGGTTGGTCTGTCCCTGCGTGTGGGTGTGCTGAGACCCTGTATCCTGAGAAATACCCACTAATGTTGGGGCGCCAGGCAGGTTAAGTTGGAGGGAGGCAGGGCAGGTGCGGGGCCGTGTGAACCGAGAGCCAGTGCCGTCTGAAGCAGGCAGTTGTTACTTTACTTGCCATCAGCCAGGAATGTGAGCTCGGTTTTGCCAGGTTTCCTGAGTTTTCAAGAGAAGGTGGAAATATTCTGAGATTTAAAAGTTGGCAACAAATTCAAATTTTTTGATAGATATGGTGTGAGTCACGCAAAATACGTTTGCACGCTGAACCTGGCCGACGTGCTGTTCATCTGCACCTACTGTTCCATGCGGTGATGTCTTCTTGAGGCCTGGGCTTAGCACATAGTAGGTGTGCAATAAACTTCTGTGGCGTGTGTATCACTCTTGAGGGGAAACGGCTCACAGCCTGTCTGAACTGCACATTGAATTGTCAACAGCCACACAGAGATTAGTAATGACCTTTTTGTGTTGCCTAGCAAAGTCCACTAACGGGCTAATAAGCTTTTCCAACATTTACACTCTGGGAAGGCTTGCTGTAGTTGTTCATAATTCTGTTAAATGCAGGATAGCTTTCTCCTTGGGAAGCTAATTCTCACAAGAAAACTTTCCCCAGCAGCGACAAACGAATTTGAAAAAAAGATTTTTTTTTTAATTAAAAAAAGGCATGTTAAGAAATGTTTATTTATTTTTTGAAAGAGAGACAGAATGTGAGCAGGGGAGGTACAGAGAGAGAGGGAGACACAGGATCCGAGGCAGGCTCCAGGCTCCCAGCTGTCAGCACAGAGCCCGATGCGGGGCTGGAACCCGTGAACCGTGAGATCACGAGCTGAGCCGAAGTCGGATGCTTAACCCACTGAGCCACCCGGGCACCCCCCCCCAAAAAGGCATTTTTAATCATGGGATCGTTGTATTAAAGAGAAAAGAAACACCTTTAGCTATGGAGGTTTGGGAGTGAATGCTGGAAACTGCACATCACAGGAGCCAGGCGCGGAAGCTGCTTCAGACCCGAGCCCACTCTGGTTCGGGGGCGGAGCCAGCCCTGGGGGTGCGGGCAGGACCGCGTGAGGGTCACGGGTGCACGCTGACAAAGCCTTTTGACATTGCAGCGCGGCCAGAGAACTGCGGCTCTGTCAGGCTTCCCGAGGTGGCCTGGCCTGGGTCCTCCACATTCTTCTGGGGACACTGTTGGGAAACAGCAGGAGGCAGGAGTCACAGTTGTGCCGTCACCTCCCAGCCCAGACGCAGACACCTGGTGGCGGCAGGTCCGGGCACATCCACAGCTCAGCTCTGCCTGGGAGCCTGACTAAGCAGCATTCGGGCCAAGCTGCCTGCTGGGGGGCAGGCCGGCCCGCCACAGGTCTGGCTCAGATGTCGCAAGCTCCCTCCTCCAGTCCCTGGGCTCTCCCTGTCGAGAGAGAGACAGGAAGCCATTCCAAACGTGGCACGGGGTTTTGGTGGCAGAGAAGTGACCCCCCTCCTTCACCTTTCACACAAGGTGAGGGGTTGAAGGGACCGGAAAGGGCTGCAGGTCCCGCTAACACAGAGAGGAATGTGCTTTTGGCTTTTGATAGACAAGACTGCCAAGTCTCAAGGAGGCGATGTCCGTGGGGAAGAGTGATAAATAACAATCGTAAATTCCAAACTCAACACAAACCCAGGCCTGATTCTACCCAGCGGCTTCCCTGGACGCACGTGCCTGGGGTTTGCAACTTGAGGGCATCGGGGCACCCTCTGCGATCAGGAGAGGGTACTCATCTCCGACACGGACAAGTGGAAAGCTTCTGATGATGGTTCTTCCAAGTGTAAGGCTCAGGGAAAACGTGGCAGATTTGGCTACCGCTGTTTTGATACGTCTGGGGCGGGTGAAGCCAGCCTGTCCTCCGTGGCCTAACCGCAGTCATACGAAGTCTGTGACATGCTCTCTAAACAGCTCATTCTCCCCTCAGCAAGGCGGCGGGAGGAAACTATCACAGGCAGACTCCTCCCTGGACACTTCATTTACTCCTCCAATTTTTTTACTACTCAATCTCTGAACTTAAGGGGCTCTATTTCTAATTTTTTTTTTTAATTTTTTTTTTTTCAACGTTTATTTATTTTTCGGACAGAGAGAGACAGAGCATGAACGGGGGAGGGGCAGAGAGAGAGGGAGACACAGAATCTGAAGCAGGTTCCAGGCTCCGAGCCATCAGCCCAGAGCCCAACGCGGGGCTCGAACTCACGGACCGCGAGATCGTGACCTGGCTGAAGTCGGACGCTTAACCGACTGCGCCACCCAGGCGCCCCTCTAATTTTTTTTTAAGTTTATTTATTTATTTTGAGAGACAGAGACACAGAGAGAAAGAGAGAGAAGAGAGAGAGAGAGAGAGAGAATCCCACGGAGGCTCTGAGCTGTCAGTGCAGAGCCCGATGAGGGGCTCGGACCCACGAAACAAGAGTCGTACGCCTATCCAGCTGAGCCACCCAGGTGCCTAAGGGGCTCTATTTCTTTTTTTTTTTTCCCCCCAATGTTTATTTATTTATGGGACAGACAGAGACAGAGCATGAACGGGGGAGGGGCAGAGAGAGAGGGAGACAGAATCGGAAACAGGCTCCAGGCTCCGAGCCATCAGCCCAGAGCCCGACGCAGGGCTCGAACTCCCGGACCGCGAGATTGTGACCTGGCTGAAGTCGGACACTTAACCGACTGCGCCACCCAGGCACCCCAAAGGGGCTCTATTTCTAACTGAAGTGTAGAGGAGATGCTTAGTTATTGAAAAGCCCTGCACTTTGCATACTGAGTTGATGAATCTGGGGTGAGTTTTACGAGCACAGGACAGGCACTACTTTGATAAGTTTTCCAGAGGCTGGTGAATGTGCATCAGAAGAAAAGTTTTAAGGCTCATTACACCTTGGAACATGGCATCTTCTGCACATTTAGTAACCCCTTATCCAAACTGAAGGAGAGACTATTTGGGCTACTCTCATAGCCGAGAATTCCAAATCAGCTTCATGTTGCTTTTGGAAGTTGAGAAGAAAGGGTTAGGGACGATGGGCTATCTAAGGGCAGATTTAAAATAATTCTCAATTATTCACTTATACCCAACTTTAAAAAACATTTCTTTGGGGTTTTCAGTGCATTCTTCAGGGCAAACAGAGCTACGAAAAAACAAACGCAGAGTCAACCCATTCTGTTATGTGTTTGAAAAAGGAAAGCCGTCTTTAAATATCTGACTTAGCAAGTTTATAGAGGAAATAGATTTCTCTTTACAGAGCTTGTATCTGATATTGAACAAAAATCAGTTAGTGATCCAGAGTCTGTGGATGAAAAAGGACTGTAGCAGACTCTATCTACGCTAGAATTGCCTTTTCAATCTCCATTTCATTTCTCCCCTAGCAGGTAGCAGCCACATCCTCTAGGTGGTACCCCACCTCAATCCCACAGGTTGACTGGTGTTGGTAACATGCGTAAACCAATCAGCACCCAGGTGTTTTTCTGGCCACAGGGATTGGCTCCAGAATGGCCCAATCAGCCCAGAGCTCAGGACTTTTGTCTGATGGTCATGAGAAGCCAAGTTCTTCTTTTCCTATAGTCTTGAAGAAAAAAACCCTCAAAAACCACGTGGTCCCTGTCGTTGCTGGCAACATCTTGTCACAATAAAGGAAAATCAGAAGGGAACAGCACTGACACATGGAGTTGAGTAGAGTTGAGGGAAATTGTGGGTGGAGTCACCTGAAGCCCTGATCAAACCATGCCTGAAGCCTTTGGCCTTTTCAATTTGTGAATAATTAAATCACTGTTATCATTTTAAGCCAATTTGAGATTTTCATTTGTTTGTTTTTTCCAGTAGAAAGCTTTTCAATGGATATAGAAACTTAATTCAGTTTTACCAGAAGAATAGTTTGGGCTGAAGGGTGAATGAAATACCAAGTACCCTCTGTGATAACAGTCTTCGTTCTTTTCCTTTTAGATGACGTTGGTGATCCACAAACCCTGGGCCAAGTGAGGAGATTCTTCTAATCAGAGCACACCGATGCTGTAGTCATGGTCTTCTCCTTGATCGTAAGTATTTTCCAGAAACGCACGGACCACGTATTTTAATTCTTGAAAAGACTCGTCTTCCTGGACTTTGGGGAGTAGGGTCTGCTGATTTTCAGTGCAGCTAACACTTTTGTAGCAGCAGATGCTCCATAAACGTGGGCTTTACCCATCCGTGTATAAATGAAGAGATTTAAAAACACATTCCTGACTTGTAGCTGCTTAAAAGTACCTTCTTGTAAATGGCATAATTGAGGACTTCTACAAACGTAATTGCTAACTGCACTTGGAAATCCACTTTGTCAACCCGTGGCTTCTAACACCTTGTCTTTGACACCGAATCAGCTTTGATACTGACGTTTCCCAGAGGTGTGGCTTCTAATCCTCAAATTACAACACAAGTTTCAACAGGCCGTTTTTTGTTTTTTTTTTTTTGTCTGTCACCAGGAGTTTAGTAATTAACAGAAGGCCCCGTCACTAATGGTTTATCAAAAGGCCAGTGAGCAAGTAAGAGCCACGACGCAGGGAACGGACCTGGTAAGCTCACTGAAGGAACCCATGTAAGGAGCACCTGGTATAGGTCACGCTCAATTGGGGCCCACTCCCTGAAGTTCAACGTAGGGCCGAGAACAAGGGGCCAAAAGCGAGCCCTGGGCAGAGATCCTACGTGGGAACAAAATCCAGTGACCTTCTTGATGACCATTCTGGAATCACACACCCTCAAATCATTTTCACAGCCACGGGTCTTTTGCAACCGGCTTCTGCTATACACGCTTCCATAAAAGCTAGTGGTTTTCCTGGGAGTCTGAAGCAGGGCGCATAACAGCCAGTGAGTAACCCGCGAGTAATGCCCGTGGTGACAGTTCTCCTCCGTTCCTTTGGAGTGTGAGAAGCCGAGTCAGGACATGGGTCGTCCTTCATGAGGGCTGGGAAAGCCAAGTCTGCACGCTCGAAGCGGGGAATGTTCTCTTTATCTGAGGTGCCTGCCAAGTCTTAAACACTAAAACGTGTAGGTGTACTTGGGGAGCGCGAAGGCCCTGCCATTTCAAAGATGGCTCGATAGAAGGAAAGAAAGAAGAGGAACTCGGGTGTTGGGGAGAGATGCGCGCTCGCCCCTGGCAAGGTGACCTTTTTCAGAGCCTCTGTGTCCTCAGATCCTGGCGGGAAGGTCCACACACATCCTCACCCTTGCGTTTCTGCCGAGCGGGCTTTCGGCTCGAACCTCACCTCTCACTTTCTCTTTTCGGGACACCCCTAATGGATTGCAGATGTCCCATTTGGTTAGAAGCACGTTCCAGATACATCTGCCCTACTTGCTTTCATGCAAGAAACACCTGCAAATCTTTATCTCTGGTTAGATTTACCACACATTGGAAGCTTTGAAATTTTGGTCCGGTGGGAAGGAGGAGTATGTCACCACCCTCCTTCTTAAGTTGGATTCCATAACGGACGATAGCCTTTGGGGAGATGTTTTCATTTTTCTTGAAGGAAAATAGGAAGGCCTTAAGAGCCTCAGACCTGCTCAGCTGAAGGCTAACTCATTTCTTTAGTCCTACAGAGTCTGTGGAAAAAAAAAAAAAATCTACGGTGACCATAGGCGGACAGCCATTGCGTGCGCGTTTCTCTCATTTTTCGGAGTCTTAACAAAGATGAGACCCCAACGGCGGAAAAAGAGAGAACAACAGGATGTTGGCAAGCTGGCAAGGATACAGTTACAGGACCAGCTTCCTTAGATGTGCCTTGAAAATACATGTGATGTATTTCCAATAAGTGAGTAAATCCCTCAAGGCAGGTTTTTTTTTTTTTTTTTTACCACTCCCTTTATTCATTTGACTTCAGGATATTCCATCCCAGCACCCAAAGAATGACAAATGCCATTTAAATAGTTTTGAGGTAATCAAGCCATGGGCTGCCTCTGGGAGGGCTGAGAAGGAAATTCACACCCAGTGTGGTTTTATAAGGAGGACGGAAGCTCTGGCTGGCCGAACACAGGCTGTACCTTTGAGCAGCACATTTTGCCTTTCGGAGCCTCGGTTTTCTCATCCGTAAACTGGGGATGCAAGTCAGTTGTTTATTCCACCAAAGCTATGACGACTGAGTGCCTTAGATGTGCCCGTCACCCCAGTGATGCCCGAGGACACCGCAGACACAGTCTCTGCTCCCACAAACAGCCCCTCGGCAGGGCTGTGTTCCCTGCTGCCCCTGGGGACCGGCTTAGACCTTTACACCCCGCCCGGACCTTCGCTAATTCCTGGATTTCAATGTTCGTGTGGTCTGCCCGTCCATAATCCAGCCCTACGATTCTTGGACCTCCTCGGGCTTCACCTTCTTTCTCACATCTCCAGTCACCCTGGAGCGTATTTTGAACCTATCGAGATCTCCAGATGACTCTCTCCGGTAACCCTCAATTCTCTGGGGTCACTATCCTCCCGTGGCACCCCACAGCCAAATTCTCAACTTGGATCGATACTACAGTCAGCCTCCTCAGCTTCAACATGAGTGTGGATGAAGGAGCAAGATGGCCGTGGAGTTGGTGTTACCACAGATGGTACCCTGGGGCCACGTGTCTCTACCCTGGTGCCACGTTTCCATGGACAACTCCCCCTTTAACTCCCCTCAGCGATTTAACCAAAACATACCCATACCTGTTTTTAATCTCTCTTCCTCCAGTCTCAGATGATGGTGCTCCTCTCCCTGCCCCCACCGAACGCACCCTCTGGGACCCTGTTAGTAAGAATCTCTACTGTATCTTCAATGTCTCCCTTTCAATTAGTTTGGGGTCTGGCTATAAACATTTTTAACTCTCTCCCATATTAAGGGACAAAAACCACCCTGCCAGCGGACGACTGTGTTCATAGATCCCCAGGTCTCCCTTGGGTAGTCCCCTCCCAGGTGGGCCCTAGGCTTGACCATGTAATTTGCTTTGCCTAAAAGGTCATTAGCAGGTGGGGTACAAGCAGAGCCTTGGTAAGTGCGTGCATACTGAGCTTATCTCTCTTGGATGATTCCCTTTTGGAGCCCAGCCACCATGTTGTAAGAAGTCCAGACTGTCCTGCTGAAGAGAATGCTCACGTGGAAGAGGCCCTGGTGTAGGAGCGACCACTCTGGGAGAGAGGTCCTGAGACCACGTGGAGAAGCCGAGTGTCCCAACCCTCCCAAGCAGATGACCCACCAGCTGCATACAGCCCCAAGAGTGACCAAAGGGGAGACCAGCAGGAGAGCTGCTGCATTCAACCACAGAAGCCTGAGAAATAACAAATCCTTGTTTTAAGTCGTAAGTTTTAGGGGCTCAGTCTGGGTGGCTCAGTCGGTTAAGCATCCGACTTCGGCTCAGGTCATGATCTCACAGTGCGTGAGTTCGAGCCCCGCGTCGGGCTCTGCGCTGATAGCTCAGAGCCTGGAGCCTGCCTTGGATTCTGTGTCTCCCCCTCTCTCTGCCCCTCCCCCTGCTTGCGCTCTCTCTCTCTCTCTCTCCTTCAAAAACAAACATTAAAAAAAATTAAAAAACAAAGTTTTAGAGTGGTTTGGTATGCAGCAGCAAATATCTGAGACAACCTTGGAAGCAAAAACCAGAATACTCCCTTGATCTCACTCCTCCTCCACTTTCTCTCCTTGCCCAAGCTTTTCCTCCTCGTCCACACTTGCTCTCTCCATCCTTGGTTTCTGATCTAGTTGCGTGTTACCTGCCTCCCTCGTACCCACCGGTCTCTGCGGACCGCAGTCTCCCTGCACGCCGTGCGCCCTGGGTTCTTGGCTCTCTTTGTTCCTCTCTTGCTTGGTAGTTTCCACGGCCTCCGTGGGCTCCTCCCCCACCTGCCCTTTTCATGCTCCTCGGGTTCTGTCCACAGCCACTTGCTTTTTTTATGATTCACACTGCCTCGTTTGGTTTCAACCCGCTGAATACAACACGAGAGACGGGAGGCATAGTTCTAAGGCAGCGTGGGATGGCCTCACGCACTCAGCTGGAACATCGCTCCCCACACCTCCCTTCTGGTTCTTTGAGACTTAGCTCAAGCACACTGTCCTCTGAGGAGTCTTTGCTGGGAACCCCGTTTTCCCTTCCATGCTGGGCTAGATGTCCCCACTCCTTGCTGCACTCTGAGAATACCCTGGGAGCTCCTGGATGGCAAGGATCATATCTTACTTGTCATATTTCCCGGGGTTTAGCACGGTGCTTGGGGGTACCACCTGTGCTCAGTTATAGGCACTCGATAAGTGGCTATTGAGGGACTGAACTGCAGAGGTCAGTGTCCCATGGCATTCTATCCCATCTTAGGTTTTCGTATAAGGGAAATTGGCCTACAGCATGGAAATCAAAGAAGTCTGGACTCCACGGACACGTTTCTTTTGTGCAATCAACTGGTAGCTTCCCGTTTTCCCAGGGCCATCAAAGAGGTTTTCCGGGGCACCTGGGTGGCTCAGTTGGTTAGGCGTCCAACTCTTGATCTCAGCTCAGATCTCGATCTCAGGGTCGTGAGTTTGAGCCCCAACCTGGGCTCCGCGCTGGGTGGGGAGGCTACTTAAAAAAATGAAAAGTAAAAAAATTTTCTAACACACAAACGATCTGCTTTTCTAAGATTTGACAGGATCCTCCTTTATATTCACTTATTCCTGATACCTGGTGACACGGGTTGAGATTTTGTTTTTACAATTTTTTTCCTATTCGTATTCATCTAAGTGTCTTGTTTCTTTGATTTCAATTATTCACTTAGGGAGCAACGTCCATCTAACTGCTATTTTAAAATTCAAAAGCACATAGATTTGTACCATTACGTAAAACTTAAAAATATGTTATCGCTCTCGTTATGGCGATTTTCTCAATTCTAATTTTGCTTCCCCCCTCCTCTTAATCGGATTTGCTACTATCTTGTTGATGTTATTTGTTTCTTCAAAGGATCAGCTTCTTTCAGCTTTATTATTTCCTTCCTCTCATTTTCCCTAGAATTTCTTTTTTAAGTTTTTTTTTTTTTAATTTTTTTTTTATTTGACGTTTATTTATTTTTGAAACATAGAGAGACAGAGCATGAACGGGGGAGGGTCAGAGAGAGAGGGAGACACAGAACCTAAAACAGGCTCCAGGCTCCGAGCGGTCAGCACAGAGCCTGACGCGGGGCTCGAACTCACGGACCGCGAGATCACGACCTGAGCCGAAGTCGGTCACCCAACCGACTGAGCCACCCAGGCGCCCCAAGTTTATTTATTTTTGAGAGAGACAGAGAGAGCGAGTGCAGGTGCATGCACCTGAGTGGGGGCAGAGAGAGAGAAACAGAAAGAGAGAGAGAGAAACCCAAGCAGGCTCTGTGCTGTCTTTGAGGAGCCTGATGTGGGGCTCAATCTCACAAACTGTGAGATTATGACCTGAGCTGAAATCAAGAGTTGGATGCTTAACTGACCGAGTCACTTAGGCACCCCATGGGACTTCTTTTTCATTTTAATTTTGGAAGGTTTAGTTGAATGCCAAATTCTTAAAAGAAATGAATTTCCTCCTGTAAGTTCAATGTGTATCTTTACTCTCATTTTCTGTCTTCTTGTGTAACATTTCCATAATCATTTTTTCTAAACCATGTCTTCTTATACTATTTTCCTTTGAGCCAGATATTATATAAGGCTTTCCAGTTAATCGATGGCTTTTTTTTTTTTTTTTTTTGTCTTTAACTGATGATTTCTCACTTTGTGACCCTATGACCAGAGATTATGGCCGGTGTAATTCCTACTTGCTTGAATTACTGTGAGGGCTTTGTCACAAATGATGTTTCTGCTTATGAAATTTCATCTACTAATGCTACCTTAACATTGCATTATCCATAGTCTCTATTCTCTAATTCTTCTTTGTTGCATACTCTGTTTAATCTGTCACAACTAATAACAGTGAATTAAAAATTTTCATTGCAGTCCTGTGTGTGTATGTATGTTAGGGTTAGGGGTTGGGAATCTTGGAAGGCCACTTGGAGGAGAATGTGGATAGTTCCAAACAGAAACGGTTAACAATACCAAGGTGGAAAGAGTCACATCAATCAACTCTCATGTCCTGGACTCTTCTGGTGGTTTGCACTTTCAACTCTGCGTTGCAGTTGCCTGTTTACATGGAGTCCGCCTGGCTCACCAGGTATCCCCGGAGGTGCCCAATAGATGCTTGTTTATGGAATAAGTCAGTATTGTTGGATTCTCTTTTTTTAAACCAACCTGAGACTCTTGGTTCTCTAAAATAGTACCCGATCTAAATGTTACCCTCATTCTGCCTTTATAGACCTCATTTCCTACTTTCTTAGTGTTTCTTTTCTGTTTGTTATGCTGCTATATGACGGGGCCCTGTTTACTTTTGGCTATTTGGAAGTCCGTCACTATGTTGTCTACCCTACTCATAATTTTCTTGAAACATGTAAACTTCTGTTCTGTCCTCCATCAAAGCTGGTATCTTCTGACTCCCCTTCGTGGAAAAAAGAAACAGTAAGCCCTTCTGAGGCCTTTTCTCTTCTTTTCTTCCTTTTCCTGTTCTTCTAAGCTCAAAAATCGAATCAGATGATAGGTATATATTGCCGCGTAACAAATTATCCTAAAACGTAGGTGCTGAAGGCAACGAACTTTTAGTCTCAGGATGTGGCTTAGCTGGGTCCTCTGGCTCAGAGTCTCTAGTCAGACTGTAGTCATCTTAACCGGGGAAGGATTTGCTTTCAAGTTCACCCATGTGAACATGTTGGCAGGCCTCAAAAGATCCACTTCTGGGGCACCTGGGGGACTCGGTCGGTTGAGCGTCTGACTTCAGCTCAGGTCACGATCTCACGGTTCATGGGTTCAAGCCCCACGTTGGGCTCTGTGCTGACAGCTTGGAGCCTGGAGCCCGCTTTGGATTCTGGGTCTCCCCCTCTCTCTGCCCATCCCCCACTCACGCTCTCTCTCTGTCTCAAAAATAAACATTAAAAAAACGATAATAATAATAAAAAAGATCCACTTCCAAGCTCACTCACGTAGCTGTCGGCAGGCAGCAGGTCCCGACTGGCTGTTTGCCAGAGAGCTCAGTTTCTTGCCACATGGGTCTAACCACAGGGCCGCTCACAACATGGTGGGACTTTGCTCAGAGCAAGCAGGGGACGGAGCAGAGGAAGCAGGAGATGGTAAGCAAGATGGAAACCAGAGTCTTTCCGTCACTGAACCTTGGAAGTGACAGTGCATCGCTTCTGCTGTACTTTGTTCGAAGAGCATCACCAGGCCCAACTTACACTGCACCATAAGAGAGTTCACAAAGACCTGAATCCCTGGAGGAGGGCTCTGTGGGAGCCCTCTGAGAAGCTGCATACTGCAACACAAAACGCCTGCTTTTTATCCTTTTAAGATGTTTTTTATTCTTTTGGTCCAATATCTGTATCCGTTATTTAGACACCAGTAACACTTTGTCCCCGTCGATGGTAAAAACCTAACGTAGAGTTTTAAACTTCACTCCATCACTTAACTTCAATAACAATCACTATTTTTTTTCCATTGTCACCTGGCAATGAATAATTGTCTCACTAATTTTGACCACAATGATTTGAACACTCTTGAAGAATATCTTCATAAGCAGCACCAAGCTTATTAATGTTTTCAAGTCTCTGCAAATCTTAAAACTGTCTGTTTCCCGTAGATGTGAACGACCCGTGACGAGAAATGAAATCCTGGTGGGTCGGAGCTTCATCTTAGTGGACTATACGTGTGTCTCCTTTCTCTTTTAACATGGGCCATTTCAGAAGAGATGTATAAAGCAAGCTTGATTTTCACCCCTTTGACCTTTTCCCTTCTCCAGCTGATGATCTGATTAAATGTACATTTTCTCCCCTTGAGGTTTAAGAACGCATGAGGATATGTGTTAATCCTGTTTCCTTTGAACTGATCTTATCTGGGATATGGCAAATCCTCCTGATCTCCAAGTTCAAT
>NW_024412416.1:3655673-3694682 GCF_014898765.1 Herpailurus yagouaroundi | reverse complement strand
AATATTTTATATCGGGGCGCCTGGGTGGCTCAGTTGGTTGAGTGTCCGACTTCAGCTCAGGTCACGATCTCACGGTTCGTGGGTTTGAGCCCCCCATCGGGCTCTGTGCTGACAGCTTGGAGCCTGGAGCCTGCCTCGAATTCTGTGTCTCCCTCTCTCTCTACACCCTGCCCACTCACATTCTGTCTCTCTCTCTCAAAGATAAACATAAAAAAAAAAAGCCAGATGCTTAACCGACTGAACCACCCAGGTGCCCCAGCTCTTATCGCTTTTAATGAAGACCCACTTTCAGCTATTATGGGTATAATTTTGTTGCATTCTCTTTTTATGCTGACCTGTTTATTGATATAATGAATTCCTTTATCTCACTGGAAACAGAAAACAGTTTTATCTTCAGGTTAATTTATTTGAGGAAGAAGATTTTCCTTTGGGGTCTTACACGTTCCTTAGTGCCACAGAAGTTTTTGCAGGTCCCATGCTCCTTTGCGTTTTTCTAGAAGTCTTTAGTGTGTCTGTCTGGAAGACTAGAGGGACTGGATTGCTAAAAAAGCCCCACATGCCATGATTCATTTGAACATGGAGAGCTCTCCCTGGGATTAGCGCCAAGGGTTCAACCGAAACACTGCCAACAACTCCCTTGGGAAGCTCCTGGATCTGAAAACGAAGGATAGACCAGGAATAGCTTCAGGTTAGCTAACCTAAGTCTTTCTTGGAAGAAGACTGGAGTATAAATCAATCAGTAGGTGCAGATCACTGATCCCTCCTCTGCCGGATGGTTGAACAAAGATCTCGAGCAGACTAAGGAGTTTCTTATTCACACTGGTGAATTCTTTCCTTGTCTTGGCTCATGTTTCCACATTTCCTCCTTATCTGAAGCATCTTCAAGGTAACTTCTCGCCCAAATTTATGGTCCACAAGTGAATCTACCAATATATGGTCTCCCTAGTTAGAGCTTTCTTTGTTCACATGCCATTCTAGCCCCTGGTGTTCACTTTTCTTCTTGCTGAAGTAAGTCCTTTGGTAGTCTTTTCCGTGAGGATCTGTGAACGGCAAATACTCTGAGACTTTGCAGACCTTAAAACATTGTAGTTTGGTCTTACTTGCCAATGATAGTTTAGCTGTGTGAAGAATTTTGAATGGTGGTTTTTTGTTTTTTTTTTTCCCTTTCAGCACATGGACCATGTTTTCCTACGAGAAATCTCTCGGCTTCTGAGACCGCTGAGTGAGTGAGTGACCCCTGTTGGTCTAACATTCTGTTGCAAGAATAGGTCTTGCCTCTGGCGTAGCTTTGATCTTTTTTTCCTTTTTATCCTTGGTTTTCTGCAGCTTCCTAATGATGGGTCTAGGGAGGATTTGGTTTTTAGTTATCCGGCTCAGTATTCGGTATGTTTATTCTTTCGATATGAGGAAAAATTCTCGTCCAACATTTCCAACTATTATTCTACCTCATTTACTATAGGCTCTTCCTCCAGACTACCGTTAGGCCTATCCTGGAACCTGCTGGAACCTCTCTCTCCATCACCTGGGTTCTGATCTCTCTTTGTTATCTATCTTTATTTTGCTGTGCTCACTTCTGTGTAAATTCCTGGTGCTACCTCTCAATTTGCTACTTTTTTGTGCCCAACACAGAGGAATGTTTTTTTTACCCTAGTGAATATAGTTTTCAATTCTAAAATTTATTATAAGTTCTTTTTCATAGTCCCCTGTTCTTGTTTCATTTCTACCTATTTTGTGTCATAGCTTTTTTAAATGCTTGTATGGATTCTTCATTTACCCCTTGGAAGACCCTCAGATAGTCATTTAAAGTCATTTCCAGGCAGCTCTCTCACGGTCATGTCAGCTGGAATGAATTCACCTACTCACCGTTGACTTAAAACTTCATGCAAGAGTCATGACCGGATCTAGGATCACTGTATAAAAAGTGAGATCAACATGGGACTCCCTTACCCACTAAAGAAGGCTGAAGAAAAACAAACATGGCCTTTCGGGTGGCGACGAGCTCCCCATGAGAACGTGCCCCGCATGCAGGACCTCCTCCACACGTCCCCAGGAGAGGAGAAGAGCAAGTGGAAGGAAGGAGCGCCTAGTGCAGGGCCCCAACTCCTACTCCACGGATGTGAAGAGCCCGGGAGGCTATGAAACCACCACCGTCTTGAGCCATGCACCACCAGCAGGAAGGAAGGCAGGCTTACAGAAGGATGCTCCTTTAGACGGAAGCAGCACTAAAAGCACCCTGAACCAGAGTGGGTGGGAAACCACTCCAATAAACACATTTTGGATAAAACAAATACGCTATGACTGTCACCTGGCCCCCTGGCTCTTAAAAAGCCACGTATCTCTGGCGGTGGGAGACTTCCCACCTGGTATCCAGGGCCTGAGAGAAGCCACCTCATTGCTCAGGGTTTGAATCTGTGCTGTTTTGCAGTAATCCTGGGTTTTGGTTTCCTGTCTCTCATGGAGTACTTTTGAACCCGTCAACTCTGCTTACCGCTTGTAAACTAGTATTTTTGATAAATTTATAGTCCATGGAAGTATTTCTTTTCTGTTTTGAGCTTGGCTGTATATTTTTATTTGTATGTATGTATGTATGTATTTATAAAGCTTATTTATTTGAGAGAGAGAGCACACATGCAAGTGGAGTAAGGGCAGAGAGAGAGAGAGACAGAGAGAGAGAGAGAGAGAGAATCCCAAGCAGGCTCTGCATTGTCAGCACCGAGCCCGATGTGGGGCTCAAACTCAAAAAGCATGAGATCATGACCTGAGCCGAAATCAAGAGTCGGATGTTAAACTGACTGAGCCACCCAGGCATTCTAAGCTTGGCCACATGTTTCTAGTATTCTGTTTTTACATTTTATCTCATTGTCACCTGCAGAGGTAGAGAGGAACTCAAAGTGTGAACCCAATTTTGACTGAGTCCTCCTTCCAAATGTATAATTTATATTGGAAGTTCAGTACGCATTCACATCTTCAGTGTCTCTACATCTTAATAAGGCATTCTGACTTCCAGGAACAAATTAATTAATTAATTAATTAATTACAAGTTTATTTATTTATTTTGAGAGGGAGAGACCGAGAGAGCACATGGGGGAGGTGCAGACAGTGGATCCCTAGCAGGCTCTGCACTGTCAGTGTGGAGCCCGATGCGAGACTTGAACTCACAAACCGTGAGATCATGACCTGAGCCCAAACCAGGAGCCGGACGCTTAACCGACTGAGCCACCCAGGTGCTCCACCAGGAACAATTTTTTTAAAATTTGTTTTTTTTTCAACGTTTATTTATTTTTGGGACAGAGAGAGACAGAGCATGAACGGGCAAGGGGCAGAGAGAGAGGGAGACACAGAATCGGAAACAGGCTCCAGGCTCCGAGCCATCAGCCCAGAGCCTGACGCAGGGCTCGAACTCACGGACCGCGAGATCGTGACCTGGCTGAAGTCGGACGCTTAACCGACTGCGCCATCCAGGTGCCCCTCCACCAGGAACAATTTTAAAGTTCACTTACGACACGCAAGTGTTTGATATGGTTCTTTCATCTTGAATTTCTATTTTTATCACCTATATTGAAAAGCAGCATAACCACATTACACGTTATCGTCCCAACCACACCCTAAATGCCTTATGGATCTCTGGACTGTAGATTTACGGCAAGGGACGTGGACATTCTACTAAACAACTCCCAGTGTAAGCTATTTCCAGCTCACAGGTCTTGTTTATACAGATTCGGTTGGTTCTCCCAGACAGAGGTATTTATTGATGACTTTGTGCTCTGGCTCAAGGGCAGTACTGGGGCCTGGGGACAATCAAGTGCACCAGACATAGGTCAGCAGGGGCTCTGGACCTCAGTGCACGCTTGCCTCATTAAACATCTGTGTAATAGCCACAACAAAGCGATAACATGGTGGGGGCGGCGGTGATGTCCCTGCTGACGACTAGGGAAAAGATTTGAGATGATGGTTACCCCCATATCCTCTCCTTTCCATCCCACAGTCACCAAAGTATCGCTGCAACCTCTCTCCTTTGCTTCTTTGCCCCCAGGGTGCGTGTGTGGGAGTACAGACACAGGTATGTGCCCCCTCACGCTTTGTAGCTGCAGGGTATAAACTTTTCAGATGGCTGTCTTAGCTCCCCATTGTCCCGCCCGGAAGGGAGGACTCCTGTGCAGGGTTTAATATTTGGTGCTAGGAGCACAAAACGGAAGGGCATTGAGAGGGAAAGGGCTCAGGGCTCCTATCAGGAGCCAAATCCAGACTCCAGGGGCCAGGACTGCATCCTGGTTCTGCGGGAGCCTCTAGGATCATGCACCTAGCAGGTGACCGCTACTCAGCCCGCCCACATGTATTCCCACCCAGAGAGTGCCACAGAACGGGGAATGCCGGGGAGACTGTGGCTCAGAGAATTTGCTCATTCGCTCATTCTGCCGGTTTCAGGTGAGAAAAGTCAGACGCATAAAGTCATTAATACCCACCCGGACACTTGCGCTGTTATGTGCAAGACAAAGGAGGGATTTTCTCATGTTCCCCAAATCTGGGGATATGATATAAATTTTGTTTCCCATCTTGTTATACAGGAGCTCTGGTAAGTGACTCTCGTCCCAATCCATGACCTTATTACAAGAATGCACCCCCATATTTTTATTTTGTTCTGTTTTATTTTATTCTGTCAGAGTCCATTTTATTTAAACACAAAAAGTCAAGTGTTCATGAACGGATGAATGGGTAAACAAAATATGGTATCTCTCTCTCTCCCTATAGATATATAGATATCTCCCTTATGGATATTTATGGAACGAAATGCTATTTCACCTTAAAAACGATGGAAATCCTAGGGGTGCCTGGGTGGCTTAGGCGGTTAAGTGCCTGACTCTTGGTTTCAACTCAGGTCATGATCTCTCATTTTGTGACTTTGGGCCCCAGGTCGGGATCTGCACTGGCAGCACAGAGCCTGCGTGGGATTCTCTCTCCCTCTCTCTCTGCCCCACCCCTGCTTGCACTTTCTGTGTCTCTCAAAATAAATAAATAAGCTCTTAAAAAAAAAAAAAGATAAAAATCCCGTCATGTGCTATCACATGGATGAATCTTGAGGACATTACACTAAGTGAAATAACCAGCATTTGAATAGGAAATACTAGAAGGCAAACACTGTATGATTCTACTTATTATATGGGGTACCTAAGAGTAGTCAAATTTAGACAAAGAAAGGGGAAGGGTGGTCGCCAGGGGATGGGGGAGAGGGAAGAGGGGAGCTGTTGATGGATACAGAGTTTTAGTTTTACAAGATAAAAGAGTTTTGGAGATGAATGGTGGTGCCATTTGCACAAAATGGCGACTATTCTTCGCATGATTGTTATGTGGTATTTGTTGTTGTTTCAACCACACACAAAACGCAATGAGGTAATTATGACAAAGCAAGTGGGTTTTGATGGACCCCCAAAACTCTGGGGTCAGTCAGGGAGGTCTCCCCAGAAGAAGTGGCATTTAAGCCAAGACTTGAGGGATGCGAAGTTAACCATGAAAAGGGATGGGGGGACAGGCTGAAGAAGGCTCTAGACTGTGACCAGGTGAAGCAGGCCTTATCAAATCCCGTGTGGGTTACTACCATCAACTGGCTTCCTGTTTTCAGTCTCTTTCCACGTACACGTGGATACCAGATTAATTTTCTAGAACACTACCTGGATCATGGCACCCTGCCACCTTCCTGGCTAATCCTTCCAGAACGTTTCCTTTTTGCCTGCTGCATACCGCCCCTGCCTGGCCCTGCAGGCCTTCTTCTCCTGGCCCCACCCTGACCATTCGGGCTCCCTCTTCCATCGCCAGCCCCCACGTGTGAGCCCTACACCAGCCACGTCCCTCGGCCACGGTTCCGTGGACACACCTCTGCTTATGGCATTTCTCCTGCCAGGAATACCCTCCCTGCCCCCCACCCCCCCATGTCCTGGTCCCTTTTGTTCCTTCAAGCACCCCCTCAGCTCCCTCTCTGGATTCTGTAACATGTTATTTCAGCGTCTGCTTTCTTATCTTTTAACTCTGCCCCTCCGTCCCGTGAATGGAGCCTTACTCACGCGTGGGTCCCTAGTGCTGAGCGCCATGTCCTGGAGACTGACCCCACTTCTCAGTGCCTAACCGTCATCCTGAGAGTGAGTCCTGACTCGGGGGCTGTGGGACCCCAGGCTGCTCTGCCCCAGGGGGCCACCTGCTTCCCCCGGGCCCCAAGCCCGGCTCCCGCACACTTCCATCTGCGCCTGGCATTCTGGGCATCTCCCCAGCAGGCCCTCCAGATGCTTCCCGGGGTGATCTGCCCAACAGCACGGCCCTCCCAGGCGGGCGATTCTACCCAGGGAGAAGCGAGGGCAGGAGCAAGCACAGAGGCACATTTTCGCCAAGGCCAGAGGGCACCCTCTGGGGCTGGTGTGGCGGCCAGGGGCACGGGGGGAGGCGGGGGCGGCCCTCCTGTCCTCAGAAGCCACGCCAGTGGTTCAACTAGGGAGAAATGCCGCTTCCCGCAAACTGCAGATTTGCACGGTTTGCACAGTGCACCACGCGGCCAGCCGCGGCTGCGGGCGGCAGGGGAGAGGCGGGCCGGGGGAGGAGGCGCGGGGGTTGGGAAATCCACCTGGACGCCATCAGTCTTGCCAGAGTAAACAATGCTGACAGGAGTGCTTGCCGGCAGCCTGGTACAGGTTAGGGGGGGGTCACGGAAGCGGCCTGGTGACCCGCCTGCCTTAAGGTGGAGACGCTCTGGAATCTGTCACAAAGGACAGAGCTGAAAGCCAACGGCTGGTGGAATGATCCCGTGTCCTGGCATTCCGCACAACCTGGGAGTGCACACTCTCAACATGTCTTGAATGTAAATCTGAGCTGGGATCAAATACACACATTGGAAGCCAAACAAAAGAAAGATCCACCGCCAGCGACCTCCGAGCGGGATCCATCGCCTACGTGGCGCTAGCAACAAAAAAAATATATATATGTATATATATTTTTAAAAGCTGTTTCTCGGTTTTTCTTGAAGCTCGAGGGTCTAGAAAGAATTGCTGGAGTTATAAGGAGAATCTACCACCTAATTATCTAGAACTCTCCAACACCACGGCAGAGCCTAACTCGATCGAGCAAAGGTCTTTTGTTAACATCCTAGAATACGGGAGGTGGAAATCACTCTGTTCCTCTTCCTCAGAGCCAAACCCTGCAAACACCCCCTTCTTAGTGCAAATGTGAAAGTGACAGCAGTGACACGTTTGGGATACTCAGGGGGAGAGAAACTGTGAGCAAAGGGGTTTGGGTAGCTCATAAGGGATTCTGAATCGGAAGCACCAGCATTTTCCCTCCCTTCAGCCGACAGGCACCGAGGGCCTGTTACGTGCCTCAACTGTGTCAGAGTGGGTGTGTGTGTGTGGGGGGGGGGCATCCAGACACTGCAAGTCACGGCCAAGGTCCTTTAGCTGAAATGACACACACATGGTTTCTTCTGAAGAAACCCTGTAAGATGTCTGGCTAATCTGTCTTGTGACCTTGGGCAAGTCACTTTACCAGCCCGGGTCTTGTTTCTTCACCTATAAAACACAGATAGTAAAACCATGGTGCCTTCGGGGTATTCCTGGCACTAATGAAGGCTCATAAAGTGCTTTGAGATCCTTAGGATGAAAGTCTCTTCAGAACAGTAAAGCCTGATTATTACGCTTCGAACATGACATTCCCATGAAATCCCTGGTCAGGCTCGTAGCCCGCCTCTCAGTGAAGATTTAATAGCAGAGACTTGTCGTAAGTTCGTAAAGGACAGAGACCTCCATTAGTGATACAAAATATGCCGCAGCGAACTAGTATATTAAGGGCTATTATCATGAATAATTAAGGCCAGGTTCTACTTACAGATTAATGAACCAAGTCTATGTTGTGATGTAGTGGGTTTTCATTGTGGCTTCCTCAACCAGCTCATGTCATGAAATTTACTTATTCTCAGCGGATCGTCCAAGGTTGCATGGATTAGCAGGTTTATCCCACAATATAGGTTGGCAAAGTAAACTTCTGAAGGATACTTACATGCCCCACTGTAAGAAATAAACCCAATTAGAGGTCTCTTAGTGCAGATGAAGAAGGTTCATTAATGATAATGAAGGGCTGACCTACCCCGGGCCCCTAAGTTTGTAATTAATCTTGTACAGACCTTGCAGCTTGACTGTATTGAAGAATATCAAAGTCATGTACGTTACTCCAGGCTAACACACACGCACGTGGAAAGGAGAACTCAGGCTCCTGCGCACTTTGGACAAGGTAATGTTACGTCTGATGACGCATTCACTTGAGAAGGTAGAGCCGTATTAATTACATCAAATAAAAGCCTTTAGATAACTCTCGGAGTTTGAATATAAAAATCCGTAATTTCTGGGGCGCCTGGGTGGCTCAGTCGGTTAAGCACCCGACTTCAGCTCAGGTCATGATCTCGCTGTTCGTGGGTTTGAACCCCGCGTCGGGCTCTGTGCTGACAGCTCGGAGCCTGGAGCCTGCTGCGGATTCTGTGTCTCCCTCTCTCTCTGCCCCTCCCCTGCTCGCACTCTGTCTCTCTCTCAAAAAATAAATAAATACTTTAAAAAATCCAGAATTTCTGAATTCAACAGCATTAAGGAAGGGATGTCCAGGGTAAGGGGTAGAGTGTGGATTTTAAACAACCTGGCAAAGAGGAATTATAGACAGTAATGTGAATGTACTGATTAGTGGCATGACGTAGGCTAGAACTGTCCCAAGACGAGTTAAAGCAAATATCTAAAGTATTAGTGTTTATACTTTAGCAAATATCTAAAGTAGTAGTGTTTATATCATGTGCTCCTTTTTTCTGATTGCCATCTTCTCCTGTGATTTGTAAAATCATGCTGCTATTGGAATTAGCCAGCAGAAAATAATTAGCAACATCAGTGTGCCTGTGACTGCATACAGTGAGAGAGAAAACGAGATTACTTTCTGCTGGAGATAAGGGTCACTTTTAGAATTCCGGAACGTTATTTGAGAAGGAAAGGAGCTGGGTCACAGAAGAGGATGTTACAGCAGGGAGCTCTGTCTTTGCAGCTGGGGGACTCACCTGCAGCCCACCTGGATGGGCCCAACACTGAGAAACATAGTTCACGCCATTCGGAACCATTAGGTTTCTAGATAAGCAGGGTAAACTGACTTTCAAGGGAATCTAGAATTCTTTTCCTGACTCAAAGCCGAGTTTTCCAAACATGCTGGGCAGTGGTATGCCTTTGTGCCTTTGCTCAGCAAGGACCTCCACCCACTCACCTCCTCCTCTGCCGGGGAGACTCCTACTCGTCCTTCCAGATGCAGGTCTAAATACCTCTTGCTCTGCCCAAGCCTTCCTTGGTGTTTGCAGATAGAAGTGTACGCGTCCCTCTTGCTGCCATCTCACACTCTGCTTACGCGTACGTCTTCTTCACGCAACTATCCTATTGGAAGGACTTCAGTGTTGAATTCCCCCTTGAGGCCCGAGCCTTCAAGCACCGGGGCCACCTCTTAATCACCTTTGTTGTGGATCTAGCAACAGCAGTGACAAGACAGAGTGCCCGGTGCCTAATACGAGTCCATTGATTCTAAATGCCAATGTTTACAAACCAACACGGCACGGGCTGACCCAACCAGAGTAAATTCTGGCTGTCACCAGTTGTTAGGGCTGTTCTGGAATACAGCTCTCCACAGACTGCACAGCAGACACTGGATGTTTATGAAAATAAGTTCAGCTGCAGCCAGAGTGAAAAAGCAGGGCTTTTACTGCACCAGGGCTGGGTGTCACCATTCTCCCACCTGTGACGGGAGAGCCATGCCTTCTCCACGATGTTGTTATCAACCGGAGATGAGAAATCACACGAGAAAGTGCTTCGCGCTTGATACGGGCTGACTGGTTCCGAATGTGTCTGTGCTTAAGTCGCCAAGTATTAGAAGCTCTGGAAGAGTGGGCCCTAAATTCATCATTTCGAAAGAGATCGTTATCTTCCTAGTGGTGAGGGATCCTTTGGGGAGTCTGGCCTGGACCCCTTTCAGAGAAGGTCAGCTTCAAGGGTCTGGGTGACGTTGGTGGTTCTATGACCAGGAGGCCCAGCCCTAGGTAAAGGAGACCAGTCAATCTGGGGATAAACAGTGCCTGGTGGAAAATGCCCTGGGCGGTTCTCAAATTTTGCTGCACATTAGAATCACCTGGGGAAGCGTTAGAAACTGCCCTCCAGGCTATTCTCCAGGTAAATTAAATCAGAATCTCTAGGGGGGTGGGGGGTGAGGGGTGTGGTGGGACCCAAATACGGGTATTTTCCAAAGCCCGCTTGCATTATTCCAACGGGCAGCCAAGGTTGAGAACTGGAGTCCAGGGCATCATGGCCACAGAGGCCTGGCAGGCCAGGTGACAAGCCTGTGTAAGACAATTGGGAGTAGTGAGGACCGCGGTAAACTGGAAAACACACGTCCTGTTGGCAGATTTTCCACTTTTAGAAAACAAACACGCCACTGAAGCCAACGAAACACAGCTGTGGGCCGGATTTGGCCCATGGGATACGGGTTTGCAAACCCCACCTGTGCTAACATTGCCTGCGAGGCCGCGGAAGGTTCTCAGAAGATGTCAAAGCCGGGCCTCAGGAAGCCATCGGCTGTGTACTTCCCAAGGATTTCCCCTACGTTCCCCTCTCTTTTTCCCCAAGCGGTGTCTCCCCAGATGCTATTGTTAATTGGCTTTTATTTATTTTACCTGCGTTTACATTTCAGGCGCCTAGAAAACGTATTTTTAGATGCCGCCACAGCGCATGCCTGTGGAGGTTCAATTCCATCCTGGCAGAAAACGGATTCCCTCTGATTCCTGCTGACACAGCTCTAGCGGGTCAGCCAGTCCCGGTTCCTCTGTTTCAAGGGGAGGAAGCAGATCAGACCGGCAGGCTGTTCCTTCAGTAGAACAGTCCGGTGTCTGTAGGACGGGGCTCCTTTTCAGGACCAGCCTGGCCACGTGGGGCATTTCTCTTCTGGAAGAGGACGGGATTGGGCCACACTCGCAGCAGCGAGTTGACATTTTTATTTCAAAGCCCTCGGTCCAAGCTCCACTGTGTTCCTTTACGTTCTCCGGGTTCAGAAGTCGTTGACTACACTGGGTGTGGCCTGGACAAGGCTGAACGAGTCCTATCACGTTTTCCTTCCAGCCCATCCCCACCCGTTGTTAGTAAGTACTTCCCTTACTACGCCGAGGCCCCGACCGGGCCCTGATGGCGGCCAGCCTCGGTGGGGTGGCTGGGACGCAGCCCTTCCCAGGAGGTTCGGCCCTCCTGCACACCGGCAGGTTCCGTTCCTTCAGCAGGTCTCCGTAGACGCCACAGAGCGAACGGACCGCGCTAGCTTCCCGTGTGGAATGTCTGAATCTCCTTCCAGAACCGTCCCCGCTTTGCACAGAGTTGCCATCCCTCCGTCAGCTCTGCCGTTTAACGCCTTTCACAAATGAACCCGCTCGGGTCAAGGACTGTAAAGAAAAACAAACGCCACTTTACCGTAATGATAATTGCATAAGAATAAACCAGCACACGCGGAACAAATGAATGAACGACGGCCTCACCCTAGCCCGTATTTATTGCAAACCCGTAGCGGACAGGTTTCACAGGGAAAGAGGAGGACAGCGTGTGATTCTCTTCTCGGTGTCACTGAGCAGTTTTGAGCCTCTGCTGTGTGTCCGTCCCTCTGTTACAACTGGGGGGACAGAGAAGAACTAGGAAGCGCCTGCCCTCAGGTAGCTCCCCGCAGAGTGGGGTGATCTAAGCGCACAAGCCAGCGAGCCCAGTGCTCTAACAAAGGGGTGTACAGAAGTTCCTCCAGAAGGAAGTGACTAACCCTGCCTTGGGGCACAGGGAATGTCTTGCAGAAGCTGGGACATCAGGGCTGGGTCTCAGAGGCACGCCCTTTCCCAGCATGAGCCTGACTCCAAGTTGGGGACAATGTCTGCCCTCAAGGGAAAGTCGAAGTTGGGCCCCATGCCTGGTTCCCCAGCGCCGGTGTCCCAGATGCCTTCGCAGGGGCGGACAGGGCAGACACAGCCTTTAAAGGCCAGTCCCCTCCCCCTCTCCCATCACCCATGTCCCTCACCCACCCTCCTCACCCACCACTTGGGGGACAAAGAACCCCAGTGAAGAGGCAGGGCATTGGGGGTTGATGACTCACAAATAAAATGGCAGAAAGCTGGGAATGAAAGCTGGTATGCAGTATGCCCAGGTGTGTGTGTTTGGGGGGGGCTGGTGGGAGAGACCCAGATTGGGGTCCTTTACCACTGAAATTGTTTGGAATTGTTGGTGCATGGAGATGATAAAAAATAGATAGACTTTGTGTCAACCATCCTTCAAAAACAGACAAATGAGCAGGTCGAGTTCTGTTATTGTTTTGAATTTCTCTGGAGACAACGTGCTCCCTTATTCCATGCACTCCAGGTGGACTCCTCCCATGCTCCCGGCCCCATTTGTCACGGAATAAAATAACTTCCTGAAAATTCAGAAAAAAACCTGAAAATTCCAGAGCACTGCCCACGCCTCGGGATTTCAAACAGGATCCGGCTCTTGGTGTGCCCGGCATGTCACAGCCGGCAGGAGGGACCCGGGACGTGACTTACAAGTCCTGAACCCCCTGAGGATAAGGTGTTATGAGGATCCATCATGCCAACAGCCCAATGGTTGCCCCCCCTCCATCTTGAACCCATGGGGCAACGGGACTGGGGAGCAGGGAAGGACCTAGGGGGTCCAAGGAACCCTGCCTCTCCGGGATCCAGAGTGGGTGGATGTGAGATGATGCAAACTGTGTCAATGATTACTCTGACCCTCTCTGGAAGAGACACCAGAGCCTCGTGGGGAGGTAAAGAAACTTTCCCAAATGACAGAAGCAAGAAGTTTGTTTGGACCCAGAAGCATAAACTTACTGTTTTTTTTCAATATTAAAAAAAAATTTTGAATGTTTATTTTTGAGAGAGAGAGAGACAGTGAGCGAGCAGGGAGAGGCAGAGAGAGAGAGGGAGACACAACATCCGAAGCAGGCTCCAGGCTCTGAGCTGTCAGCACGGAGCCCGATGTGGGGCTCGAACCCACCAACGGTGAGACCGAGGTCTGAGCCGAAGTCAGACGCTCACCCGACTGAGCCCCCCTCCCCCCCGGGGCCCCTGGATGTATAAAGCTATTGTTAAAAAGTCTTATAAAGACTCTACAGGCAGAATGTTTAGATTTGAACACTGTGAGCTTAGGCAAGTTACCTCATCTCTGGGTGCCTCAGGTTCTCATTCTAACATGGGGATAATAATAGTACCTGGAGCATTGGGTTGCTGGGAAGATTAAATGAGCTAATACGTGGAAAACACTTGGCTCGGAGCCTGGCAAGCAGGAAGTGTTGAACGACGGTAACCATTCTCGCTAGTGAAGGTGACACCCGCTAAGGTGTTCAGGTCTGATGTCCCTACCTTCCCAGTGATCTGGGGTCTCTGACTTCTCTCCCACAGGAAATATTTAGGGAAATAAAGATTTCTCCAAGAACACAGGGTACTCTTCAAGAAGCACCGTCTCCCTGAAGTTACCAAGTGGCCTCATGAGCAGAGCACCTCTGGTTAGCAGAATCCTGTACTATCGTGGTAGGAATCCGGCAGAAAGAGAGGGGCCCCTAAGGCATCTCTGCCTCATCCTTCAGTGGACGCATCGCCCCTGGTTTCCATTTCCCGTCCATCAGAGTGTCACCGGAGAGAATGGAGTGTCCCCGTCAATTGTACGTTACATTGCTTTCAAAAGTGAAAATTGTTTCCTTATTACACGAGCACTGCAAAGCGCTTGCAGAAAAAAACAGCCTGAAAGAAAAAAATCCCCCATCTATGCTCCTCACCTAGACACCTTCTGGAACGCCAGGTGTATGACTTTCTGGATCTTCTACATCACATACACAGCGTAAAAAAAAAAAAAAAAAAACAAAAAACCCAAAATGTTGGCTCAGTATATATATAATTTTGTAACCTGTATTTTCCATTTGAGAGTGTATCATGAGCATTTTTCCATGGCAGTAAATATTAATTCTACAACAACATTTTTTAATGGCTGAAGAGCATTTCATGTAACAGTCTTTCGATACAACTCTTACTGTTTCACGCACAGCTCCTTTCTGATTTTGAAATATTTTGTTTTTTAATGTTTATGCATTTTTTGACAGAGAAAGAGAAACAGAGTGTGAGCAGGGGAGGGACAGAGAAAGAGGGAGACACAGAATCTGAAGTAGGGTCCAGGCTCTGAGCTGTCAGCACAGAGCCTGACGTGGGGCTCGAACTCACAAACCGTGAGATCGTGACCTGAGCCAAATTTGGACACTTAGCCGACTGAGCCACCCAGGTGCCCCTGGTTATATTTCAAAACTGAGATCTAGACCATATAATTCACCATTTTAAAATGCAGAATTCAGTGGGTTTTAGTATCTTTACAAGGTCACGCGACTATCACCGCTAATTTCTAAACGTTTTCATCACCACCCCGCGATAGAAACCCTGTACCCATTACTCTGCTTTCCTCCCTATCCCAACCCTCGAAAACCGTGAATCTGCTTTTCGTCTCTGTGGATTTGCCTGTCTGTGGATATTTCGTAGACATGAAACCATACGCTATGTGGCTTGTGTCTGACTCCTTTCATTCAGCGTCATGTTCCCAAGGTTCATCTGTGTGCTAGGATGAATCAGTATTTTGTTCCTTTTTTATAGTTTTCATCGTACAGATATGCATTTTCTTTATCCATTCATCAGTTATTGTAATTTTATAACACGTTTTCTAGTACCTCAGTGGTTCTTATAGTCCTCAGGCACTCAGCATCACCTGGGAACTTGTTCAAAATGCCAATTTTCAGGTCTCACCCAGACCCACTGGAATTATAGCCCCTTGGGGGTGGGGCTTAGCAAACTGTTTTAGCAAGTTTTTCACGTGATTCTGACGCCTACTTGTTTGAGAACCACTAGCATACCTTATTACACTTCTTAAACACTTTCTTGGCTTTTCTGGGTGCATTAATTCCTCTGGCCAAAGTCACTAGTGTTTTGGAACGTATATCCAGGTTCAACTTTCATAAGCTGTTAAAGTTCCGAAATCTTTCATCCATGCTTCCTTCATGGTTAGGGTCAATAGTTACCTGATACTTAAATTCTCCTCTCCTCTGTTTCTCTCGTTTCTAAATCCAGTCTGGGGTATTAGATCCAGATTATTATATATTTTTTTTTGAAATGTAGATTGTCTTCAGGAAAAAGATGTTCACCTTTGTATTCGATTGTGTGTTATTCAGAAGATCATCTGTTTTAGCTGGTGTTGGGGGCCCACTGTAATTTCTCTGTTCTTGGGCTCTTTCTTTGATACTCTGAGTTGCTATCGGGCACAAAAACTACAATTCCCAGAATGCACTGCGACCAGGGTTCTCATGTCTCCATTGCCTCACTTGTGGAGACCACATCTCAGGATAGCCAGTGCGTGTCACCCATTTGCCTGCCTTCTCTGTGTAGAGAAAGTTATACTGGGTGGGGTGGGGTGGGGCAGGCATAGTGCCCAAAAGGCAGAAGGCTAGTGGCCTGGTTTTCTGGCAATGATAAGGAAGCTACAGATATCATCCTTTCTTTTCTTCTTCTGTTGGTCTCTGTTTTGAGACCCGAAAAAAATCACTCCACGAACTAAAAACAACAGTACATTTATAACATTTTTGCTCTGTCCACCTTATTGCTTAGTATCAGTTTCTCCAAGATTCTGTCTGTTTCTTGAAGCAAGGGTGTCTTCGTTTTCAGCAATGAGAATTAAAAAAGATATACTTCCCTATGTTCTCATGGGCACGTTGAGAGAGATTGGTTGGATATGGCGTCCACACGCTTGTTTGAAATAGGGCAGCACATTCACCTCAGAGCCTGTGTCTCAGGTTCACTTTGGTTTAAAAAAAAAAAAATCACATTTGGACTGAAAGGGAAAGAGATAGTACAAAATGAAAAGAAGTCTTTGGACTCCCAGAATTCTATTGGTGAGAAGCAAGCAAAATTATGCAGCTGCAAACACAGGTCACCTTTCATGGAAAAGGAAGAAAAATTTAGATGTAGAAATGAGAGCCATGAGAATCACTCCTGAGCAGATATGGGACTGAATCCTAGACAAGGAACTTCCAACATTTGCCCAGCTGGATTTCAGGACGGCTACCAGCCAGTGGCTTTGGTGTACCTCCCGGTTTCTTACCCCCTTTCGAACAGGTGCATCTATGGTGGTTACTCTGTGCCTGTCCTGTCATCATATGTTTGGGGGGGGGTGGTTTGGTGCAGATAACGTGTATCTTTAGTTCATAGTGAGGGGAAGTGCATGTAAGGAGCTGCACTCAAAGAACTCTGCCCGAGGAGCTTTAGCTGCATCTGAACTTGATTCAGACAATGAGATTCTGGGCTTTGAGCTGATGTTCAAATGGGTGAGAATTCTGGTGGCCTTGGAAGGGGATGGCGGACTTTTTACATATGGGAAGGATGTAAATAATTTGTGGTTTGGAGGGGGACTCTGATGGTTTTAAAGATACATCCACAAGAGGATATACTGTGATACTTCTCCTTCAAGAGGTGGACTTTAATTCCCCTCCCCTTGAGTGTGGGCTGGACTTAATGACTTGTTTCTGATGAACAGATATGGTAGGAAAGATGATGTGGGACTTCTGAGACTAAGTGATAAGAAACACTGAGGCTGTTCCTTCCGCTCCTTCTCACCGGCTCTGGAGGACACCAGCCGCCATATTGTGAGGACACTCAAGCAGTCCACTGGAGAGATTCACATGGTGAGGAACTTAGGCCTCCTTCCCACAGGCATAAGTCATACTGGGCGTGAATCCTACAGACTTAGGTAAGCCTTCAGGTGACAGCAGCCCCTGCCAACAGCTTGCTGCAACCTCCTGAGAGAATCTGAGTAGGACTGCCTGGCTAAATTGTTCCTCGACTTCTGACCTACAGAAGCTCAGAGATAATAAATGTCTGCTCTTTTCTTTAAATTTTTTTTTTCCAACGTTTTTATTTATTTTTGGGACAGAGAGAGAGCATGAACGGGGGAGGGGCAGAGAGAGAGGGAGACACAGAATCAGAAACAGGCTCCAGGCTCTGAGCCATCAGCCCAGAGCCTGACGCGGGGCTCGAACTCACGGACCGCGAGATCGTGACCTGGCTGAAGTTGGACGCTTAACTGACTGCGCCACCCAGACGCCCCAAATGTCTGCTCTTTAAAACCACTAAGGTTTTTTTTTTTTTGGGGGGGGTGGTAATTTGTTACACAGCAATAGATAACTAACACACTACACTGTAGCAGAGCTTGAATCCTGATACCTTTTGATTCTTGACATGGAAAGAAGGATCCAGGCCAAGAGCTCTCCAGGGACAGTGCATGTAGCAGAGAAAGGTACCCGTGTCATAGGCATAAAACTCAATAAATCTGTACAAACTGAAAACCTGTGCCATCAGCACCTAACTCAAGAAGCGGTTTATTGTCAGCACCCTGGAGCCACATCTCATGTCCCCTTCCAGTCCTTATGCTCCCAAGGGAAGTTACTATCTTGACCTCTAACAGCAAAGACAAGTGTTGCCTGTTACTATACCTAACATACATGAAATTATATATATTTTTTGTCTGACTCCTTTTACTCAACATCGTGTTAATGAGATATGCCCAAATCGTTGTCTATAGTTGTGGATTGCTCATTATAATTGCCCTGTAGTATTCTATTGTGTGAAATCCTACAGTGTATTATCCATTCTGTTTGTGATGGGCATCTGGATGGTTTCCAGCCTTTGGCTATTATAAATAGTCCAACTATGAACATGTAAAGATAGGTTTTATGATGGATATGTCTAAAGATTGACAAGTCGGTAGGCAGATGACTTTCCATATCTTAATTTTTGGATACGCAAAAGAGGAAACTGAAGGTTGTCATAATCGGAATCCGTGTTCCCCAAAGCTAGTTTGAATTACTTCTGAATCACAAAAGGGTTTCCATTGGGACTGTTCATTCCTGCACATTCACGCTGCCTACCGTGTGCAAAACTCTTGATAGTGCTGTATGTCAATGATACCTTAATTAAAAAAAGATCTCTTGGGGGAGAGCCTGGTCCTACTCTCCAGGAGTTTTCTACGTGGCACAGATTAAGGGGATTGGGCAAGGAGCCACGTGGCTGCAGGGCAGGGCAGAACTCCGTAAAAGCCACAGAGATACTTTAATGAAGGGAGTCAGGGAGATTAAGGGGGGCTTCTTGGAGTGTGGGTCTTGGATAATAGACATAATTAGATACTCAGAGTTGGGGACGGGGTGGATGAAAGGACATTTCAGGGGGAGGAAACGGGAGGAGAAGAGTCAGAGAAGTTGACATTATTTATAGATCACCCACCTCATTAAAAATGATTTGAAGAATCTCAAGGGTGGGAAACATATCTTCATTCCAGTGCCCGCCTCCCCCCCCCCCGCCCCCCCCCCCCCCGCTTCTCCGTCATTAAAATGCACGCAAGCCATTTTGTTTCCTCCTGTAAAGAAACCTTAAATCAGATGCAGCTTCCTTTTGAACCAAAGCTTACTTTATCAGAGATGGGTAGGTCTGAAAGATGCCAAGTGCATCCGTTCATCCACTGAACGTCGCTTGCGTGTCTGAGTCACGGTCCCCGGCCACCGGGGATGCAGGTGGGTAACGGATGGCTCCAGACAAAGCAATCCCCAGCCATGCAGTGGCTGTAAAATAACTAAGCAGCAAATTCCTGGCCAGGCCTTGCCACAGGGAGCTCGCTGAAATGGATGATGGTATCTGCACGGTGGGGGAGACATTCTTCCCTTCACCGAAAAAAAAAAAAAAAACAAACCCACAAAAAAACAACCCAACCCTCTTGGCTGCAGTGGCGGTCAGAGAGGCAGACTGCTGAACAGAACGAGCTTCTGGACAAGGTGTGCACGGCACAAAGATAAGGCACTGCTAGAGCTGTGCGGGGGCGTCCGCACTGTGTGTGCACAACTCACGGCGTGTGCCAGTGCCGGCGAGGGAGGGCTACCCGGAGCCATGTGAATTGTGTTCACGACGATGTGCTTCCTGCGTGACCTCTGAGCGGCCGTGGGTGCAGAGATGCAGTCATCGCTATTGATACGGGAACAACAACCGGGAAGGGGGGACCTCCCCGTCTAATCTGTGTTGAAGACGGCACAGGACGTGGAAAAGGACACCAGGCTGACGTAAATCCCAGACGAGGACCAAAGAAGGGGTTCAAACAGTGTGTGAGAGGCCTTTCCACACAGAGCTGAGGGCCTCAGCGTGCAGAAGCGGACGCGGACATCGGAGCCCCGACGTGGTAGGGCATCGCGTCACAGTAACGCACGCACGCACACACCTGGCGATGGTTCTGGAAGCTGTGCATGGCGCATTTTGTACGATAAGTTCAATTCTCAGTAACGTGAGGTGCCTGGATGAGACCAGCCCAAGACGCAAAAAGACCAAGCACAGTATAATTCTTCATACTGTCTTTAAAGTCCTGAAAAAAAGCCTTCTCAGTATATTTCCGGACAAGGTGGACTGCACCCCAGCGACTAGAGTCCATCGTGCGGAAGGGCTGGGCCGCACGGGCTGCTCCGGCCAGACAGTGAGGGTCCCATGATTCGGGTGTTCTCCCTGGGGAATGTCTTCTAGTTCCGCCTCAAGACCGGCTCTCAAAACACTGTTGAGTCCGTGCAAAGTCGTCGTGCTGGCAATCGGCATAAACTAGACAGCGAACTTGGCCACCGAGAGGGAAAGGTCCACCCTCCTCACGTGGAAAGCGCTCTATCGCCCTCCTACCTGGGGTTTTCAAAGTTATCCACCTCGCCCCACCTCGCCCAAGCCCTGTGAGCGAGGGAGCGGTGACCCATCAGACGTGCCCTCGGCTCGGAGCGCTCTCGGAAGGAACCTCTTCTCGGGGGGCCGTTGAAGGGCCTCCTGCCATCAGCGTGGCCAAACGCCGAGGGGGGCCCTTGGGGGAGCGTGAGGGAATGCAACTCCTCACACTAGAGTTAGAGAAGCTAAGGGAGGCGCTCGTTCAAGAACCCACGTTCCCAGTGGGCCTCCCCCACCCCCCACCCCTGCTCTAAGCAAAACAGCTGTGTGTTTAGGCTTTCTTATAATCGGCCTGCATGGTGCAGATGGGGAGCAGAGGGCAGAGATGCTGTGGCCTGTCCAGGTCCCGCTGACGGTCAGTGTCGTACCCAGGCAGAAACAAACCTTGTTCTGGACTCCTTCTCCAAGATCCTCGATCCTTCCATTAGCACCTCCGCTGTCTTGCGCCCAGAGCCCCCTTCTCCTGCTTCCCCCCAAACCTAACTGAAAACCCCTCCAAGCGGTTGCCCTCAAATCTAAAAATAAAAGGAAAGCTGTGTCTGTGTTGCCGAGGCCGGTCCACCCCAGGTCAGGTCCTCGTGGCTGCGGCTGCTTCTGGCAGAGGACGACGGGTCAGGCGAATGGACACGTCCACCCGCCTAATGACAACGGCTGCTGAACTGAGATACGGGGTTCTGGAATACTCAGAAGGGCTTAATCCTCTCTCCTGCGGCCTTTTCTCCTGGTATTTCCTGAGGACAGTTGGAGTCCTGCAGCGACTTGCTTTGGGTCTGACTAAGCGTTTTCTCTGGAGAGGAGCAAGCTACAAGGAGGGCCTCATTCCTGGACGGGAGCAAGGCCCAGGAGAGGCCCAGCGAGGAAGAGAGCCGGGGCTCTGGGCCCGCGGCCTGGCTGTCCCTCGCAGGGGGGAGAACGTGTGTAGCGTGTGGCTCTACATTCGCAAGGGCAGGAGTTTAGCTGCAAGATCCCCTTGGCTTTTTCTGAATCGAGAGCAAACGGCGAATTCTCCCCCAGGGCCAAAGACAAAGTTTTCCTCCGGGAGCACTTCTTCCTCCGTCGTGGAACATCGGGTCCAGGAGGACCCCTGTGTGCTGTGACACACGGGCGGCACAAAAATCCTTTGATCTGAGCCTCGACTTGGCCCTCCCGGGCACCTTTGTGGCAATTCACAAAACTGCTGTCGTTCGCGTATGCGGAGATGTTTGTTAAGCGGCAAGACCCCGAAAAGAAAAGGGCCCTTTCCCCTCCCCCGGGGGACCGGGGGGGGGGCACCTTCACGGGTGGGCTGGTGACAGGGAGGGGTACAAGGGAACCTTCTGGAGAGCTGGGAAGGTCCTAAACCCTCGGCCTCCGTGGTGGCACTGGGGGGGCGTGTGCCTGTGTGAAAATTAAAAAGTCACCACGGTGTATGCTTCAGATCTGTGCCTTTTGGTCGGTGTAAGTTATGCCTCAACGCAAAAGAGAAATGCCGTTTTCATTGCTTGGATATGCCGGTAGTTTGGGAAGGGGACTTCTATGTCCAAAAGCTAAAACATGCGTAACTTCCATATTTCAAGCCATCCCTGGGCTCCCTCCTACGATACCTTCTGTGCCCAAGCTCTTACCTCATAAAACATGACCGACTTTCAAGGGTCAAAGACGATTTTTCCCCATCTGTCATTCTTGTCCGTGGCGAATGTGGACATGTCACTTGGAATGTAGCACGGAGGCCCTGATGAAATTGGAAAAGCATGTGGAGATAAAAATCATCCTGGGATGAATCCAGACACTTCCTGCCACTCTCCAGATGTCACGGAGCTGGGAGCCACCCTCCCGGGGGGGAAGTGATTCAGCCCGCCCCGGCCAGATGTGTAGGAAGCCGCCTCGGCCCCGCATGCTAACACTGTCCTGATTGTGCAGAGCATATGTGTCCGGTCAAGAGTGAAAAAATGCAGGCAGGGGCACACGCCAGGAGTCTTTCAAGCGTGGCCCACCAGTCAGCCTACAGCGTGAGGCCCCGATCCGTCCAGTCAGCAGATGTGTGTCACCGGGACGCAGGCTGAGGCTGGTCAGACGGTAACAGAGCTCAGTGACCTCATGCACACACTCAGCCCTTCCTGAGAACCTCACGCTGCAGTTGTCATGCCGTGGGACGCGTGTCAGCTTGATTCCGAGGCTGCCTGCCACATCCACGCTCGAACGGCACCGAGTGGCAGAAACGCCCTTTCCTGCACCCAGCAGCGTGCCGGGGACTTCCACCGGCGGGCGGACGGGACCAGCACCCCCGGGTGCCCCAGCGCGGACTGCCGACTCCGGGTCACTTTGAGCCGTCTCGAATGCAGCCGCATGCAGGCTGTTTGGGGGAAAAAAATGTCCCATCGCCAGGTTGTCTCTCCCTCCTGGTCTGGCCGGGGGCCCAGGCTGCCCACGACACCCCTGCCCTGGTCCCTCGGCAAGCCTTCAGGGCTCCCACCGGCCCGGCCCGTCTACAGCCCGCCCTGAATGTGGAGTTTCTCCAAATGTTCTACACTCACTGAGAAAGCCTTCGCAAGCGCCCTGGCTGCTCTCACGAAAGAGGGTTAAACGTGCGTGCACTCTTGCACAGGCACACGTGTGCATACACACACACACACACACACACACACACACACACATTCCTCGGGAAGAAACAGGGAACCACATACGATGTCACTCAGAGAGAGGTGGACAAAGGGCAAGGCCAGAGACACTCTGGACGAAGCCGGAAGGCCTCGTCAGGAAAGCCTCTGTGTGCCCACAACCCCTCAGTTGGCCAGCAGCAGGGGAGACTGTTCCGAAACAGAAGTCACGGTATGTAGTCCTCGTGGGCGAATATGGCTGGGCAGATGTAGAAACATTTCTCAACGCCTGTTCCCACCGACTGCTTAGAAACCAGGTCTTGGAGAGATCTGCACCCGCCCCCCCACGGCTTTCACCCGCAGACCTCCCAGCCTCTGAGGAATTCACGGCCGGCACAGAAGGACTCTGTTCCCGGGGCATCCATAGTCCTCGTGGGCTGTCATTTTTGGCAAAGGCACACACCTGTTCCCTTTCCACCCAGACACCAGGAAAGCCAAAAGGACTTCAATCATCACGTCAGCTCATCCAAAAACGATTGCCTTCCTGTCCACACAAAGATCTCCCTTTACAATCATGGCTCTGGTTGCTGAAAAGCTGACCCTCAGGACGGCAAGGCCAGAGGGCCCCCCTCGTCCACAGCACACCCCCTTCCTGCAGGGAAGTGTACCCTTCTGGACTGTGCAAACCGACGTATCTGCCAGGCCCCGTTTCAGTTACAGGCACCGAAAGCGGTTGCTGAAAAGCTGACGGAACATCACGGCTGTGGGGTGGATCCCCTCCCCTCGCAGGGAGAATTCTCCGGGAAAAGCAATGGTGGTGATAATACATACCTGTGGCTCATCACCAGTCATTTACTTGGCTTTAGAATTTGTTTTTGTGCTTACGTTGGAATATGGGTCTGCCCGAGGCTGTGGGAATTCACAGCACTTTAGATAAACTCCGTGTCCTTCCCCTTAAAGACCTGGCTCAGGCAGAAGCAGACTGGGCCAGTCTGCTGTGCTGCCTCCCCGCTCAGAACCAGACATCACGACGACCTCCCGAGGCCATCTTTGGCTGCCACTGTGCTCCAGGAGGGGACAAACCTTCCCTGTCCCGCCACCTGCCTCTGTGCTCCCAGGTCACCGCCTCCCTCTGACATCTAGTCTCCTAAAAAGCTTCTCACGTAATGGCAGGGACTTAAGCGGGCCACCCTGGGCATTTCTGCTTATTTGCTGGACACGGTTTAGATGGCTCATTGCCTTTAGGGAAAAGGACTAGAGAGGCGAATAGTGAGCAGGACATTATGGGGGAGAAGAATATCGTGTCTAGAATGTGAGCGTCCCGAGGGCAGGGGGTTTTTCTGTGGCCGCTTCTCCAGCACCTAAAACAGCACTAGCAACATCATGGAGAGTCAACAGACATCTGTCAAGCCAATGAGAAGGATCAAGGACTTCCCATCTCTAGAAATTCTGTGACATTGTTTTCTTAAAAACCACGAGCAAATGAGCCCCGGGAAAACTCCAGACAAAAATCCCCTCAAAGCATTAACTCCTGATTTTCTGGGGAAATGGTAAAGCAGGTCTACTCGGGTTTATTTGCGCCATTCAGCACACATTTCTCACCCCCAGTCACGTGCCAAGGACGGGGCCCAGATGTGTGGGGCTGGAGCTCTAGGAAGGCCGGCAGCCCCCCTCCCCACCCCTCCCCGCCCCCGCCCTGCACCGGCCGACAGACGGGGCCTGGTGATCCCGCACCACACGGTGTGCTGAGTGCTTCTCAGTGCCGGAGACGGGCTCTGGCAGCCAGGGAGGGAGTGACTAACTTCTCACTTTGCCCGGGGGCCTTGGGGAAGGCTGGGACTTGAAGCCTCAACAGGAGTTCACATGCCTGGCAAGGGGCAGAGAGAGAGGGAAGGAGTCCAAATTCTCATCTTGGACCATGGTTCCATCAGATTACACATTTACCAGAGTCGCTGACGAGGAGCCAAACGGACAAGCAAAGGTTGGCTCTTGTCTCCTCTCTCTTCTCCGAGAGGGATGCTAATAATGAACAACGGTGGCCCAGAGGCAGGTGAGGGTGAGGAAGACACGGGGAGAACGGGCCGCCTGGACAGCCAGCCCCTCGGAGTCACTGGGGCCCGGCCGTATGTGCTGTTCGCCACGCAGACGGGGGTCTGAGAGCCACACGGCTTCCCCATCAGGCTGGGCCCTCGGAGGTCCCCGCCACGCCGTGCACCTGCCTGGCACCTTGCAGACAGCCGGCCGCCGGGGGGCTGCTGCATCGGGACGACGGACAACAGGACAGACAGGCAGTCCTGAGACAAAGGGCGCTCTCAGGAGAGTGAGTGCTGCTGAAAACCTGCTGCCCGTTAATTGCCGGGGAGTGAAGGATGCCAAGGTATCTTAATTCAAATCTTACCTCACCGTCCCAGGGACCTTTTGTTGCTGTAAGTAAGGATGGTCCTCGGTTCCAAGAAGAAAATTAAAGGCTGCTCCCGAGATGAGCACAGTCATTTGGATGAAAGAAAACACACAGTTGCATTTAGAGATCAGATCTCAACAAGACGGGGCACCACCTCCCGCCCAGGGAGGACCGGGCCACAGGAGGCAAAACTGGAACTCATGCGAGAATCCTTTGCCCCTATTACAGCACCTCTCGCCGGGGATCTTGACACACATTTCAGGCGCTAATTAGTTCTTGCGGCTATTGCCACGGGTGCATATTACACATGCCCATTCTCCTGATGGGAAAACTGACAAGGACGTGGACAGGAGAGACGTTCTTGGAAGGAAACCATCCTACGTCTGCTTAACCGGGTTTGCCCAGGGAGAGCTGTGGTCTTGTCGCTTTGGCCTGGGGGCACTGTTTGCTGCGGAGCTCAGAGGCTCTGCCCTCCTGGGTCTGGTGCCACCATCTGTCCCCGAATTGGGAATAAAAATGGCAAAGGCTTACTCTGGAAGCTGAATGCTCACGGGAGTGCTGCCTGCGAAGAATAATGCCGTGGCAAAGGGCATGACCTCCGGAGCCAGCTTCCGTGGGCTTTTCTTTTTCTTCTTCTCCTTTTTCTTTTTCCTAGCTTCCGTGGGTTTAAACTCAGGCTCTGGCACTTACCAGCTACGTGACGTTGCTAAGTTGCTAAGTTTCTCCAGTAAGAAACCAGGCCCAGGTTTCCTCAGCTGGAACACAGCCTTGATGGCAATAATAGTTCTTTTCTCACAGGATCCATGAGCCTTCACGGAGTATTTGTGGAGGTTTTGAAACAATACCTGAGCCACAGAAAAAGTTAAGCATTGGGATGACACGTACGGAGTCACCGGCATCTTGAGCACAAGAGCCCCAGCTCCAAGCCGCGGCTCATTCTAATTCAATAACAGAGAAAGGGCTTTATTTGAATATCATTTACAAAACAATTAGATTTCTCGTATTTTCATATCTCATTGGTATTCTATTAGTTACCGCCAATTTATTACTGTATTTATAATATTGGTTTGTAGTATGCTTTTTTAAATGTTTTTTGTTCACTCACTTATTCAAATACACTTTAAACTAAAAAAAAATTTTTTTTAATGTCTATTTACTTTTTGAGAGAGAGAGAGAGAGAGAGAGTGGGCGAGGGGCAGAGAGAGAGGGAGTCACAGAATCCGAAGCAGGCTCCAGGCTCTGAGCTGTCAGCACAGAGCCCGGCGCGGGGCTTGAACTCACAGACCTCGAGATCATGATGTGAGCCGAAGTAGGAGACTCAACCGGCTGAGCCACCCAGGCTCCCCCAAATATACTTCAAAAGCAATGTGTAATACCCCCCCCCTTTTATTTTATATTCATCATGATGCATCACAGGACGGTGTTGGGTATCATGTGCCTGAATTGGTAAGCCAAGTTGCAGGTAGGAAATGAAGGGATCAAGGTGCCCGCATTCTAGGTTAGAGAACCATGGCCTGGGGCTGCTGGGGGAAACACTGTGGCAGGAAGTGTGAGCATCACCCCCACTTCCCCCAGCCACAATCCCCCAACAATGGCTATAGAGACCGCCAGGCCAGGTGTGCCCGGGGAGCTGGGAATGGAGAAACTTCTGTCTTTGAAGCGGGGGAAGGAGGCTTGGGGAAACCTCTGTCACACTGGTGGGGTGGGGGTGCGGTGCACTCCTGGCTCACGCAGGGACCAATGGGGGCCCTGACCCAGCCTGTCACCGCGGTGCCCGGGGTGTGTAGGAGCAACGCTGGGGGCAGCTGCGTGTTGGGAGCCGTGGGTGGAGACCGGGGGCGGGACCCACCCCCCCCATCTGTTGGCCCCTGATCTGGAGTTTCCATTCCAGCTGGAACATGAGATTGATTCTACATGTGCCCACGGGTCTAAGGGTTGGCCTGCTGAGGGTACGTGTGTTTGGGAGCCCGTGACCACACTGAGGGGAGCATCGGATCTGCACCAGGATGCTGTGAGCTGGCCAGGAAGATACAGGCCCAAAATCTAAAGGGACCATCGAAGGGGGGCTGCCCGGAAGGGAGCCCTCCTCTGGGGCCTCCTGAAGGCACCACCGGCCAGCATCAAAGCCATGTAGAGTACAGTATTGCTGGGTGGGAATTATGTCCCCCTTGCTGGGTCAAGGGAGATGATAGCTGTCTTCCACTTCTTCCTCTAGGCCCCAACGCCGGCTCTGTTGTGAAAAGCTGGAATGAGAACGAAGGAGGATGAGAGAGATCACCAGAACAGCCAGCAGACACAACCACCGGCCCCGCAGAAGGAGAGGAACTCTGGGCTGGGTATAATAATAGCCAAACTTACACAATGTTTCCTTTGCGAGCTTGGCACTCTTCTTTGAGAGCTTTAATTGTAGTGGCTCACTTACCCCTGGCAATACTCCTTCCTGAGAGGCAGGTACCATCAGCATCCCCATTTAACAGATGAGGAAACTAGGGGGCACAGAGAGGTGAAGCAACTTGCCCAAGGCGCTCAGCTCGTTAAGTGCAGAGCTGGATTCAACCCTGGCAGCTGGCTCCAGACTCCGTAGTTTTTCACTGAACAACACTGAATCTTAAAAAATAAATAAGACCGTTGGAAGCAATCACAACCAAAAAAAGAGGATGAACCAAAAATAGCCAAGAAGTTATAGAACTGGAATGACATACCATCATGGCTGCTACTCCCCGACAGGAAAGGAGGGTTTGACAGAACATGCCTGATGGCGAGCTTTAGATAAATAAAACAATTCCTTGTTTACTCACCCCCGTGAGTTGAGATTCCCTGATAAACTGCCTTCCCACAGCCTTCTCTGTTCCTTCCTGCAGGCCTGTGAGGCAGGCACTGCCAGTATTCTCACTTTACAGACAGGGAGACCAAGGTTCAGAGGGGTTAAATGAGCTCCCAGGGTCACCCAGCTACAAGGTGGGTGTTTGAAACTAGTTCTTACTGGCTTTAGAACCTGAGCTCCGGGGAGCCTGGGTGGCTCAGTCGGTTGAGTGTCTGCCTGTTAATTTTGGCTCAGGTCACGATCCCAGGGTCATGGAATGGAGCCTGGCATCGGGCCCTGCACTGACCATGGAGTCTGCCTGGGATTCTCTCTCTCTCTGCCCCTCTCCCTGGCTCCTGTGCTCTCTCTCTCTCTCTCTCTCTCTCAAATTAAAACAAAACAAAACCAAACCTGGGCTTTGAACGTCTTTGGTGCTGTGGAGGATACCAACATAAAGCCAACGTGGATGGTGCCATGTTTCCGGTCTAGTTATGTGAGGGAGAAGGCACAGACAGGTGGTGAGAGTGACACGTGGGGCATCCGGTTGGGCCGAGGGAAAAGAAACTCCAAGTGGCACTTCCCCAAAGGACTTAGAAATGACGGGACTAATGACACTGTGGGACAGTGCCAGTGATGGCTGACATTTTGAGCCCTTTACACTGGATACATATGGCTTCACGGTGACCTGAGGACAGAGGGAGTGTCCACTCCATGCTGTGCATGAAAACCCAAGGCTCAGTGGTGCACCCAAGGTCACACAGGCAGAGGCAGGCCCAGACGGAAGCCAGGCCCCTGCAGTTTCCCTGACTTGACCATCCACAGGGACTGGAGGCAGAGGAGACCCTGTTATTCCCACCATGCGGGGCGGGCGGTGCTGGACCTCTCTCTGGCCGAACCTCTCTCTGGAGCTCGTACCTGCACGTTCAATGACCCGCTGGACATCCTCCACCCGGATGCCCCCTGCAGCTGCCTTCCGCCCACCCACAACCTGACACGTCAACTCGTCTTCCTCCCAAACTATTCTTTCATTGTCCCATTTTCTCGTTGACCTGGTCAACAAATGCTCTCCTCCCCAGGCTCTGGGGGAAACAGCGAACATCTCTGTGGCCAGCAATACTTTCCGCCTGGTTGCCTTGGCCACGAACACGGAGACGTTCCTGCACACCCCACCCGCCAACCCTCCACAGCCAATTATTCACAAGTTCTTGTACTGCTCCTATGAGATGTCTCTGCAACCCATCCATACCTCCCCAGCCTCAGTCACCCTCTCCCTCCCCGGGCAATTTCCACCGGGTTATGCTGCACTTGTTTTCTTGTTTTGGTTTCTGGAGCTTTGTCACAGCACTCTTGCCCCCCCCAGGGTTTCACACATCCTGTCCCCTCTGGCAGAACACTCCTCTGACTTCTTCACCTGGCTGATACCCGTGTGTTCGTCTGATTTAGGTTTAAATGTCTCCTTCTCAGGGAGTCTTCCTGGACCCCGTGTATTGGCTGTCCAAGTACCCTGTATATTTCCTATCCTGCCGGCCATCACTCATTAATGTGTTAACTTATTCAGCACATCTTCTCTGCAAAGACCGTTGTCCTGCCCACCAGGGGATCCTTAATGATGGAATGAACGTATGAACGAATGGATCAATGAGTGGATGGATGAAGGCCCAGGCTCGTTAAGATCCATGGCAAAGTCAGGACAGAGGAAGGATCTCTGGGGGCTCCGGCAGGGAATCTGGGGGGAGGGGCAGAAATGCCAGGTGAGGATGGAGAAGTAAGCAGGAGCTGGAATAGGGTGGTCCTTGTCAAGGGTTTGAACATCATCTTGCAGACAGGAGCGTTCTGTTCACCGGAATAGATGCTCGCTCTGGAGACAGATCTGCCTTCCCCGTAGGCAACACTTCCGCCAAAATTACCATCTGTGGACTCACAGGATGCCTTATCCACCGTCGTAGTATTTCACGCGGCATGGTTTCTGAACAAGAAACTCACTTCATAGCAAATGAAGTATGGTAATGGCTCACGCTCGTGAAATTCACTGGTTTTGTCACGTCCCCCACCATCCTGAGGTGGCTGGGAAACAGTGGAAAGGCCTTTGTAAGACTCGGGTAGAGCATCAGCATGGTGGCAGTACCTTGGAGGCCGTGGGCCAGGTTCTCCAGAAGGCTAGATAGCCTCTGAATCAGCGTGCAATATATGGTGGTGTTTCTCCCCTGGCCAGGATTCACGGGTCCAGGAAGCAAGGGATGGAAATACGAAAGGCACCATTTACCCAAGCATCACTACTATGGCCCAGACCCTTTGCAAATGAAGGGTTGAGTCTTCCCACCAGATAAAAAACCATGACTGACAGAGGTGCTTGCAAAGGCATATGCAATGGGTAGAGGAAGAAGGTGTTATATATAACTACCAGCTATGACCATGTAACCAGTGACAGAAATGAGTATTTCTTATTCTGTTATGAATAGGAGTGGGTGCGTATCATGTAACATAAGATGGATATATTGACTGTATAGGATAGTATTTAAGTATTAACAATTTTTCCCAGTCTTACTCAGATATAATTGACATAAAACATTGTGTAAGTTAAGTCTTGCTAACTTTACATCACAGTATTTAAGATATAAGATACCAAGAAGAAGAGTAAACATCACTCAAAGAGTTTGTGCCCTCTTCTGGGGAAAGGGTTAGTTCTTTTTTTCTGTTTATTTATTTTTGAGAGCAAGCAGGGGAGGGGCAGAGAGAGGGGGGCAGAGGAAGTGGGCTTTATGCTGATAGGAGTGAGCCTGATGTGGGGCTTGAACTCACCAACAGCGAAATAATGACCTGAAACCGACTGAGTCACCCAGGTGCCCCCAAGGGTTAGTGTGATTTTGGTTGTATGAAGGATAGTTATATTATGATAGGCATAAGTGTGACCTCGTTATTGTCTTTATTCAGAGATTATTTTTTTAATTCTTTTAAGTTTATTTATTTACTTTTGAGAGAGAGAGAGAGAGAGAGAGAGAGAGAGAGAGAGCGCAAAGGAGGGGCAGAGAGAGGGAGGGAGAGAAGGAGACAGAGAGAGAGAGATTAAGTAGGGTTTAATGAGATGTGTATGCCACGTTGACAAGGGGTTAATTTCATGTGTCAGTTAGGCTGGGTCATGGTGCCGTGGCATTTTTTCAGACATCATTCTGGATGGTTCTGTGAGGATGTTTCTGGATGAGAATAATGGTTAAATCAGTGGGCTTTGAGTAAAACGTATTTCCCTCTTTGATGTGGGTGGACCTCATCCAATCAGTTGAAAGCCTCAACAAAACAAAGACTAGCCTCCCCTGAGCAAGAAGTACTTCTGCCAGCAGATGGACTTTTGGACTTGAACTATAGCAGTGACTCTTCCTTGAGTCTCTGGCCTGCTGGCCAACCCTGCAGATTTTGGACGTGTTGGCCTCCATAATTGTGTGAGCCAATTCCCTAAAATCTCTTTCTCTCTCTCTCTCTCTCTCTCTCTCTCTCTCTCTCTCTCTGTATATAAACACATACACATCTTCTGTGTCTCTGGAGAACCTTGACTTATACAGTTGTCCCTTCAGACTGTGGGACAAGCTGATCCTCTCCGCACCTACTTGACTCATCATTCTCAATCCCCCAATCTGTCCACATAAGTCCCAACAAAGTACCTTTGGGAGCCCCTTGTCCGTGGGGCCAGCTCTAGTGACCGAGTCCCTGCTGCTTCCTGCATCAACAGAAGATGTGTCCTGATGTGTAGCTCAGGTAGGCTCCTCCCTAAGAGATCACCTGGACTGTCACTGTCAGTTCTCAGATGGGGAAACTGAGGCCCAGAAGAGGAGACTTACCCAAGGTCACAAGTCAATGACATGCAAGGCTAAGTGAATTACGTGTTAGAAGCAAAACCTCCTTGCCAGGTTCTTGCTCTAGGGCAGGTGACATGAATACATCATACTGCTCATCTGTTTTATCTCAGTTTATTTATTGTTTCCTTCAGAACAGGCCCCCTACACAGAAAAGCACAGAGCTAGACAGGAGCAAGTCCAGTCCTTTGCACTCAAAAGGTGAGATTTTAAAATAGTCAAGGGATGGTTACTGATCGAAAATACTTCACTGTCTCAGCACAGTAAACACTTAGATTAACAGTGTGATAATGGGTTGTAATTCATAATGTCACAAGGTGGTTAACAAGAACTTGGAAACATAATCCATGACAAGTGCTCTTTAAATGGTTGTAAATCTAAACTGGGTTTCCTTTTGTGTTCTAATTGCAGGGGTGTTCAAAGTTAGTCACACAGCACAGTAAAGATTTAATGCCACTTGGGCTATATCACCAGAAATACATACAAAAAATTAAAAGGTTGTACTGACATTTTAATTGATGATAGTGGAAGTTTCTCTTAAATATTATTTAATAATAATATTGAACAAAGACTATTAAAAGATACCGGTGCCTGGGTGGCTCAGTCGGTTAAGTGTACGATGTCGGCTCAGGTCATGATCTTGTGATTCGTGAGTTCGGGCCCTGCGTGGGGCTCTGTGCTGACAGCTCGGAGCCTGGAGCCTGCTTCGGATTCTGTGTCTCCCTCTCTTTCTACCCCACCCCTGCTTGCACTTGGTCTCTGTCTTTCAAAAAGGAATAAACATTAAGAAAACTTAAAATAAATATTAAAATAAAAATAAATAAATAAATAAAAATAAATAAAATAAAAATAAATTAAAAATAAGTATTAAAAAATAATAAAAAATTATTTAAGTTTCTCTTAAATATTTTCAGGCACAGCCACCTTACAGTTGAGGTCCAGGTAAGAGCCTCTCTTGAGAGTATCAGGCTCTTGTATTGAATAATTCTGGAGATTTTCTATTTGCCCTAAAATCATACCAGACAGGATATGCTGTGAGAACTGTACTGAATATTTGATCAAGTCAGGGTTAATGAGATAAAACGAAAACTTACCTATGTCAGGTTCCACCTTAGAATAGGACAAAAGCTGTTAAAATCTTCCAGTAGTCCTACCGTTTTTGTTGCTATTGAAAATGTTTTAAATTTTAGCATTTTTATTATATATCTTTCGATTAAGAAGTATCTTTGTTGAGAATTTTCATGCCTGTGGGGACTGTAGTGATGTACCCTTTTTCATTCCCAATATTGGTTATTTGTGCCTTTTCTCTTTTCTCCTTGATGAATATTGCCGAGGGTTTATCGGTTTTGTTGTTCTTTGTGCGGACTCAACTTTGGGCTCCACTGGCACTCTCAGCTGTCCTTCAGATCCTTATTTTACTAATTTGTGCTCTTATCTGAATTCTTTCCATCATTTAGTTCTCCAGCTTCCCACAATAAATACTCAAATAACTGACCTCCTGCTCTCCTAATAGGTGCATGTAAAGCTATCAATTCCCTTCTGAACCTAGCATTACTGGCATCCCGTGCACTGTGATGTCAGATGTGACTTATCATTTAATTCAAAATATTTTACAATTGCTATTGCTATTTCTTCTCTGACCTATGGGTCATTTAGAAGTATACTACTTAATTTCCAAACATTTAGGGGGTTAAAAAAAATTTTTTTTAACATTTATTTTTGAGAGACCGAGAGAGAGCATGAGTGGGGAAGGAACAGAGAGAGAGGGAGACACAGAATCCGAAGCAGGTCCCAGCCTCTGAGCTGTCAGCACAGAGCCCCATGCGGGGCTCAAGCTCACAGACCGTGAGATAAGGATGTGAACCGAAGTCGGAAGCTTAACCAATTGAGCCACCCAGGTGCCCCGTATTTGGGGGATTTTTTTAAAAGCTATATTTGTGTTACTGATGTATAGGTACTTTTACTGTGATCTTACAACATATCCCGTATAATTTAAAAACTTTGAAATTTGTTGAGAGTTAAGTTTTGACCCAATAGAATATGGTCACTTTTGGTAAATGTTCCCAGGTATACTTAAAAAAGAGTGTGCCCTCTGCATGTAATAGGTAATGTGTACATTACATTGTGTTGTGTTGTGTATAACAAGATCAACTTTGTCCAGTTCTTTCCACATCATATCTTCTGTCCGCTCATCATCAGTTACTACCAGAAGCATGTTGATATCCCTTACCACGAGGCAAAGCTGGGCTGGCTTTAGGGCTGGTGAGTGCTGGTCTATCCCTGGTTCTTCCTTATTCCTAGAGCTCCAGTCCTCCAGGAGCCCCGGATGAAAGCCTGGATGCTGACCACAGCCTGTCCTCCTTAGTGGGCCCTGAACATTTGTTCCTGGCCAGCCCCGTGAGGCTGCTAAAGGTTCTGCTCAGCTTCCCAGCTGCCCTGCCCCAGCTTTCTGCTCTGCTCACAGCTCCCTGGCGGCTGCCTTCCAGGTGACAGATGCCTCATGGGGGAAAAGTGTGCTTGCTTCTCTTCTCACCAGGATCCTGCCCCACCTCCACTCCACCCCCCACGCCACCCCCCAGCTCGGCTGCCTGCATAGCTCTTGGGTGACTCCAGAGAGGTTGGATCTTCTTAGTATTTATCTGACTGATGTCGATGGAAGGTCGGTGGGCAACAAGATATCTGCCATTGCTGGAAGGAGACCTCCTTTTTCAGAGAGTTTTTATCTTTTGGAAACAAATATGAGGATATGAGATTCAAAAGATTAAGAGGAAGCTGACCCCACGTGGGAAACAGTGCCATCTTGACATCGTTCAACTAAGAGCCTAAATCTCGGGTGTGATAACTGATAACTGATTTTTCGCTTTGGGTTCCTCCTCCCCAGTTTTATTCATTACAGAACGAATAGTAACAAAGAAAAGCAATCAATTACCCACAATCTCATGCTCCCAACACGCTGCTATTTTAATTCTTATTTTTGAGTATGTGTGCTTATAATCTGTACTTGTGCATAAATTCTACCTACAGTGTCCTAACCTATATATTTTTTTCACTCAACATCACTTCACAAAGATACCATAGCAGCTTATGCAATCCTAACTTTAATAGCTATGTACTCAAGCTGAGTTGCTTTAAGTGTTTTTTTTTTTTTAATGTTTATTTATTTTTGAGAGACAGAGTGTGAGCAGGGGAGGGGCAGAGAGACAGGGAGACACGGAATCCAGGCTCTGAGCTGTCAGCACAGAACCTGATGTGGCGCTCGAACTCACGAACCATGAGATCACGACCTGAGCCGAAGTTGATGCTTAACGGACTGAGCCACCCAGGCGGCCCTCAAATGGCTTTCTTTTAAAATCCACGCTATTTTATTTACCAAGGTGTTTATTTTTTTTTTTCTTCGCATAGTTAAATCTGTCAATATGTTTCCCTGGTGATTTCTTTGATTACAGAGAAACCAAACCCTAGCTGGCCCCTTGCATTTGCTGAGGATATACTTTAGAGTCCCCTCCCCCTCCCCCCGACTTTACAAGAAATTCTACGAGTATTGCACTAGTCCCCTCCTAGTATAATAAGAAACAGGTGTAGGTGCACAGAGGCGACAAGGGTGGAGACAGGCTCTTGCCAGGGACAGGCTTGCCCTCCACGCAGGAGGGCAGGGATGGTAAATATTCTTCGCACACAGCTACTCATGCTAATCCAGGTGTGATGACGATGTAACAGAGGCGTCAAGAAAGTAGCTGGGAAACAGTGGAAGAAGTTAGGGGAAAACAAGGTGAGTGTTTTGCTTTCTTATGGTCCTTCACACTGGAGGAATCAGGGCAGACTTAGCTGAGAAGGTGAGTGAAGTAGGAATGGTCAGTAGAGAAATAGAGGGGATTCTAGGCAGATAAGGAGCTCATGCCAGGACACGGAAGCCTGTGACTACATCAAGGAGCTTATGGTAAGTCCAGGAGCGGCGAGCGAGGCGCACTTCACACCCAAGGCCAACGCGGGAAAGTGGTGGCCGACGCGGCCACAAGGATAGGCTGAAGCCTCTCTTACTTCTTTGCCCATCAAAATTCCTCTTCTCCAGGTGCTGACATCAGCAGGGATTGACTGCAATGAGGTTTGACTCTAAGGGCTTTTGAATTGTCATCCAGATTAATCTAATTGGTGGAGAGCATATGGAAAATGTTTTCTTGAGCAGGGCACCTCCTGTACCTATTCCAGACGACCATCCCCTCCTCTCTGGGGGAAACCATTCCTACCCTTTCCTTTGCAATTTGGACTCAGGAAATATAAATATTTATTGCTTAAAGTTGGCACAGGGAGCCATGGACATTTTCACCCGTCGGTTAATGAGAATTTCCGAGTGACTCTTTATGAAGAGACCCGGAATTAAATATTAACTCAGATCACTGTTTTCAAGAACCCAACCATACGCCTATCTACACCATTACACTGGATTGGGTGGTCACAGAGAAGTCCTTCGGTTACTCTTGGCAACTCTAAATCAGCATTAGGGTAGTAGAACACAATTTATTTGTTTGTTCTTCAAGGAGAAAAACCGGAAAGAAAAAGACACCACAGTTTTCACCCTACTGACAAACTTTTGTCATGCTTAATTCTCGCTTCTTTCCTGTTGGCATTGTACCATGTGTGTCTCCATTCTCCCTCCCTGCGTCCTGGCAGACGTCACCGGTTGATCTTGAGGACTTTCCAGCTGAGCCACAGTGTGGCCTCAGACGCTTCACAACCTTACTTCCAAACATCACAGTCGTCGGATGCTAGGTGTTAGTGACATGAAACTTACGTGCTACCCTAGCATCGTCTCTGCTCTCTGACACAGGGAACCGGTACACTTAGAACACGAGTCTCCAGCTCTGTGACATGCATGCGTCATACCCCGGTTCTGGCTACATTCATAATTTTATTTTCCCTCTCATTCTCTGACCACAGAAGAGTCTCCTAACATCCACGTGACAGAAACATCGACGGCAAAACAGCCAGGTTGGGAACTTCTACACCAGCAATGAATCACCCACATAGGAATCTCTTCTAAATCCCAGGAGAATTAATTCTAAACAAGAACACGAAGAAACCAGTCTCTTTCCCAAAATATTCCTAGCGGTGAGATTCCCTGAAAAGCCTTTTTTTTTTTTTTTTTTTTTTTAAGTGTAAATGATGGTAAAGAGATGGCCCTGAAACAGCCCCAACTTTCTGGCACAGAAGGCTTTTCTTTATACAGCTTCTGTCTGAACTCACACCAGACTATTTACATTACAAAAACAGTGCATATGTGTTTATTGTAAAAACAGCCACAAAATATAAAGTAAAATGCAAAAGTCCCCACTCTCCTTTCCAATTCCCTAAGGGTAATTACTGTTCAAAGATCTATAAGGCAGTCTTCTATGCACATATAAATATACCCCTATGTGTACTGAGAACAGTTTTTTTTATTTAAAAAATTTTTTTAAATATATTTTTAACATTTATTTATTTTTGATATGGAGACAGAGTGCGAGCGGGGGAAGGGCAGAGAGCGAGGGAGACACAGAATCTGAAGCAGGCTCCAGGCTCTGAGCTGTCAGCACAGAGCCTGATGCGGGGCTCGAAATGTGAGATCATGACCTGAGCCGAAGTCGGACGCTTAACCAACTGAGCCACCCAGGCGCCCTGAACAGTTTTTTTTTTTTCCAGCAAGAATGAGAATATATCATATATTATTCTGAAATTTGCTTTATTTCCTCCACACGATCAATATGTGTGTGTATAGAAACATTTTTCCACGTCAATACTTATATCTTCCCCACTCTTTTAATAGCTGAATAGTTTTCCATATATAGACGTACCACAATTACTGAACTACTCGGTAACGACTGGACTTTCACACTGTTGCATATTGTGCTGTGAGACCAGCTTTACGTACTTGAGTGTAAATACTTTTCTACTTATGTGATCGTTTCTATAGGACAGATAACCAGAAATGACATTTCTGGATCTCAGGATACGTGGCAGATTTTATGACACTTTTACTAACACTAGGTATTATCAGTCTTTTTGATCTTTGCCAAAATAGTAATGTTTAAAGAAAAATCTTTACATTTCCCTGATCACTAGCGAGGTTAAACATTTCTCCACACATTATTAGCCATCTGTATTTCTTCTCTTTCTACCTTTTTATGTGCATTGCCCATTCTTCTATGAGGTTGTCTTTTTATTGTTTTGAATGTGCTTCACTGTGTTGAGCCCAGGGATTCTGGGTCGCAGCTGCCTGGTGGAATCCCCTAGGACACTTCTCGATCCAGGTCCCCCTTGAGGAATATTCTTTTTATCTTTTTAAAAATTTTTTAATGTTTATTTTTGAGACAGAGAGACAGAGTGTGAGTGGGGGAGGGGCAGAGAGAGAGGGAGACACAGAATCTGAAGCAGGCTCCAGGCTTTGGGCTGTCAGCACAGAGCCTGATGTGGGGCTCAAACTCACAAACCACGAGATCATGACCTGAGCCAAAGTTAGACGCTCAACCGACTGAGCCACCCAGGTGCCCCTGGAATATTCGATTCTAATGGGTTGTGGTGAAGTCCAGGCTTCCCAGGTGAGTCTGAAATGCAGTCAGGGCTGAGAGCCACTGGCCCAAGGTGTGGCCACAGCAGTGGGTGGTTTAGGCATGGAGTTCAAGGTCACAGGAAACAAGAGGTCAAGGCACTGAGAGGCCAGAATGTTGTGTGTGGGGTTGGAAGTCTGCTCTGTTAAGGTACCACAGCACAGTACCACAGACTGGGTGACTTAAACAATTGTGGAGGTCCAGGTCTGAGATTCACACTTCTGGAGGCCAAGGTCCGAGATTCACACTCCCGGAGGCCAAGGTCCGAGATTCACACTCCCGGAGGACGAAGGTCCGAGATTCACACTCCTGGAGGCTAAAGGTCCAAGATTCACACTCCTGGAGGCTGAAGGTCTGTGATTCACACTCCTGGAGGCCAAGGTCCGAAATTCACACTTCCAGAGGCCAAGGCTCGAGATTCACACCTCCGAAGGCCGAAGGTCCGAGATTCACACTCCTGGAGGCCGAAGGTCCGAGATTCACACTCCTGGAGGCCAAGGTCTGAGATTCACACTCCTGGAGGCTGAAGGTCTGTGATTCACACTCCTGGAGGCCAAGATCCGAGATTCACACTTCCGGAGGCCAAGGTCCAAATTCACACTCCTGGAGGCCAAGGTCCGAGATTCACACTCCTGGAGGCTGAAAGTCCGAGATTCACACTCCTGGAGGCTGAAGGTCTGTGATTCACACTCCTGGAGGATGAAGGTCTGAGATTCACACTCTTGGAGGCCAAGATCCGAGATTCACACTTCCGGAGGCCAAGGTCCAAATTCACACTCCTGGAGGCCAAGGTCCAAGATTCACACTCCCAGAGGCTGAAGGTCCGAGATTCACACTCCTGGAGGATGAAGGTCCGAGATTCACACTCCTGGAGGCCAAGATCCGAGATTCACACTTCCGGAGGCCAAGGTCCGAGATTCACACTCCTGGAGGCCAAGGTCTGAGATTCACACTCCTGGA
>NW_024412416.1:3613497-3655663 GCF_014898765.1 Herpailurus yagouaroundi | reverse complement strand
AGATTCACACTCCTGGAGGCTGAAGGTCTGCGATTCACACTCCTGGAGGCCAAGATCCGAGATTCACACTCCCGGAGGCCAAAGGTCCAAGATTCACACTCCTGGAGGCTCAAGGTCCAAGATTCACACTCCTGGAGGCTCAAGGTCCAAGATTCACACTCCTGGAGGCCAAGGTCCGAGATTCACACTCCTGGTAGGCCAAGGTGTGAGATTCACACTCCTGGAGGCCAAGGTCTGGCAGGGCTCGGCATCTGGCGAAGGGTCTCCTTCCCGCTTGCAGACTGCTGCCTTCCTGTTGAGCCCACACAAGGTGGGGAGAGAGCTCTGTTTCTCTTTTCCTTCTTCCAGAAGGCAAATTTCAAGGGGGAGGTGCTGCATCCTCACGGCCTCATCTAAACCTACTCACCTCCCAAAGGCCCCGCCCCCACATACCATCACTCTGGGCTTCAGCACACGCCTTTGGGGGGACACAGACATTCAGTCCATCGCAGGGCATGGCAGTGTCCGTTAGTGCATTACTTACGTTACTTTGAGTTTACTGTCTCTTTTTTGTGAGACTAGTTAAGTTTTCTACGTCAGTGGTCTGGTCTTTGCGTCCTTATTCCCTACATCCCCTCCATTGCAACACGCTTCTGTTCCCACAGTCACGCCGAGACGAAGTTCAGGTGGCAGCCAGTTTGGAAGGTCTCGTTCTTCAGCGTTTACCCCGACGTTCAGATAAATAAAAATGCTGGTGAGTGGAGATTAGTGGGGAAAAACGCTCTTGTACTGTTTATTGTCAGCCACCCTCAGTAGACCTAGACGGTACCTAATTTTGAGGAGAGTTCTGGGGGGCAGAGTGACGTAGGAGCGACCAGGTTTGGACTGGAGGTAGGAACACATGCCTGCAGCCACGCGGAATCCTTACAGCTGATACGTGGTTTCAGTTTGATCAAAAACGCCCTCGGGGGCACCTGGGTGGCAGAATCAGTCAAGCGTCCAACTTCAGCTCAGGTCAGGGTCTCACAGTTCGTGAGTTCGAGCCCTGTGTAGGGCTCTGCGCTGACAGCTCAGAGCCTGGAGCCTGCTTCAGATTCTGTGTCTCCTTCTCTCTCTGCCCCTCCCCCACTCATGCTCTGTCTCTTTCTCTCTTAATAAACAGTACAAAAAAAAAAAAAAAGCCCTTGGCTGAAGGCAAGAAGGCCAATAGCAGTGAAAATAAAAGGGAAAGTCAACAGGGAGATGTGAGATGCTTGCTACACAGGAAGTCAGGAGGGTGGTCCCAGACTGGCCCCGTCCCTAACTGCTCCCACTGGTAACAGAAGGGGCTAGTGGGATCTCCAGGGTCTCTTCCAGGCCTACGTGCCTTTGGCCTGAAAAACCACATCCGTTGCAATTCTGCGTTTGGAATCCAGTTGTGCTGTGATACAGGCTATAATGAGATTTGCACGGTACCTTCTCCCCACTTTACAGGGCTTTCTCAGAATGAAATCCTTCAGTCGAGAGGAAAGAATTGGGATGATGTGGTCTAATGACATCCAATGACATCTTTCCATCTGTCCGTAGTCTCAGCAGGTGCAATGTTTTTTTTTTTTTTTAATTTTTTTTTTTAACGTTTATTTATTTTTGAGACAGGGAGAGACAGAGCATGAACGGGGGAGGGTCAGAGAGAGAGGGAGACACAGAATCTGAAACAGGCTCCAGGCTCTGAGCGGTCAGCACAGAGCCCGACGCGGGGCTCAAACTCACGGACCGCAAGATCATGACCTGAGCCGAAGTCGGCCACTTAACCGACTGAGCCACCCAGGCACCCCTAGCAGGTGCAATGTTTGACAAGTACTGGCTGCTTGGTATGGGGCCATTTTATCCCATGGTGGTGTTGAAAGTGAAGAGGAGTGGCTTTCAAATATGAATATTAAAATGTTTATAATACGTACGTGTAGGTCTATTTTTAGAAAATTTAAAGGAAAAGAGGGTTTTGTGGCACCAAAATTTTTTCCCGATTTCCTTGCCTGCCTTCCTTCTATGCACAAATACATGAGTGTCTTCTATGTGCCCGCAGGGTGACTAATCCCCCCAGGTTTCCCTGGACAGTCCCCGTGTTAGCACCACATCCCACGAACACCCTCCTTCTCAAACAAATGGGGCAGCTGTTCAGGCACTCTACAAGGCACCGGGTATCCAGCGGTAAAGGGACAAAACCCAAGCAACTATAATTGCTCCTATATCCCAGCCATTGTTTCAAGATAAAATCTGTATGAGGGAGAGAAATCACTTGCACCAGACCACCTACTTTCCCACGGAGAGCTCCTAAGCTCTACTTCCAGTGCAAGTCTGCAGATTACCAAAAGGTGGATCTCTTGTATTTGGCCACCGTAGCATGAAAACACCGAGATTATGAAGGAATAATTAACACAACGTGGAGTCGTCCCTGGGCACCGACACGGCCAGGTCCCACACGAACTCAACATCTATTCAAGACCGTGTGAACGACTCACGGCCAACTTTACTGCGTTCTTTCATCTTTTTCCTCAACGAACAGTTTAATAGCGATACCGCTGGCCACGTCCGTACAGAGCGTTAACTTATAAGGAGTTCTATAGATAGATGTGTGATAGATACACACAGGTACCGTGCAGCTTGGAGAACTGGGCACAGTGAACACACTGGGGTGACCCTTTGAAAGCAGGTGCACCTACGTCATCTCATTCACCTGTCACAGCCACCCTGCAGGCAGGCAAGACAGATACTATTATTTCCGGTCCACGACCGAGCCACCTGAACTTGGTGCAGGGTCTCCCTGCTGGGATTTGACCCCTGGTCTCCCTGATTCTTGCTGTCAACCCATGGTCTCCATTTCCTGTGTTGGATAATTATATATGCGGCAGAAAGAAAGAGGGAGAGGAAAGACGGAGAGACCTTACCAAATCACATTTCTGGGCAATGGGGCCCCAAGGGGAATAACCGCTCATTTGCTTTCGGGAAAGAGAAAATTCAGATATTCAGCACAATCGGACTTAACATTAAGACCTCTTTCCTTAAATCTCACCAGAGTCTATAAACAGTAATTTGTCCTCAAATGTTCCCAGGGTGGGACGGACACGGAACAGGCACGCACGGAGCCTGTCTTCAGTGTGAAGAAGACAGTGGACACAAAAAGATTAAGGACGCACGGGGACTCCTTGGGGACGCGGAAACTCGTAGGTGACACATCACCCAAATGGCCGCGTCTCAAGAGCGGCAAGGGCAGCTCCACCAAAGTGGGCTAGTGGGTGAGCCGGGCCTGGGAGGCATTTAGTTTGAGAAGGGGCGGGGGCGGGGGGAGTGGTTCAGGAGACAGGCCCTGGGTGGGTGAAGGCCGGGAAGAGAAAAGCAAAGCACCTGTTGGGAAACAGTGCCTCCGTTGAGCTGGGGGGGGGGGGGGGGGGGCGGGGGGAACAAAGTGCTGTGTTTCCTCAGCACATCCCAGCGCTTTGCCGGGACACTTGGGCCGGAGCTGTCCCTGCACACACCTCTGCTGATGCAATTTACCTTCTCCCACGGGGCTAGCTGAGGGAGCCTGTGGATTCATATACCTGGCCGTTGAAGAACGAAGGGCAGACACAGCCTGAGGTCACAGAGTGAGCTGGTAGTAACATCGCAGATTCCCAAAGGGAAGGGCAGTCGGGCTGCAGCTGCGAACCCCCCAGGGCAGGAGGCAGGCGTTAGCTTGGCCTCCAACACGCGCCCCTGAACACGCTTTTTCTGACCGGAGCAGCCAGCGGGCTCGGTACACCGGGGAGTCCTTCCGTGTGGCCTGATCCGACGTGCTTCTCAGTCAAGAATCAAACCCACAAGGGTGTGCCTCCCAGGGGACACCTACAAACGGCCAGTGCCATGGGCAAAAGGCTTCCTTCCCTGGCTTAACGGGTCTTGAAACGGTTGCTAATTCTGGCTGCCTTTCGGAGATCACGGCCCGCCTGGACCGCACCGGAGAGCGTCGGTACAGATGTGGACGGATTTAAGTGGCTACGCACGAAAGGGAGACAACCGTGCCCGGGCCTACTAGGCAATGTGCGTTTTGTTTTAAAAACAGAAACCCATTTAGAACCCAGAATTCAGCCCCGTGGCCCATGACCGAATGTTAGCAGGTCTACCTTTGAACAGAATCAGAATCCAGATTAGCTGTGCCGTGAACTACTGACTCGTTCTGAGCAGTGGAAATGACCGAGGGCACTCTGGTCCTTTCTTGACCGCCGACGCTGAAGTTTTCGCTTCAGGTTAGAACACATCCCCTGATCCTCCTCGAACATGTTGTGGTCCACAGGCTTCTCCAGGAGAAAGTGGGTGCTTTAGGAACAGAAGCATGTCCGCACCCAGACAGACACACATCCCCTCGGTCTCCCCGACACGGTTCAGAGACGGGCACTCTGTGGGGTGCCCTGCTTGCAGATTTACATCCGATTCTCAGCTGCCCCGGCGGGGGGTGCTGGTCGGGATTCTTGCAGGCGCTCTCTGCGGTCAGAGCCTGCCCCACAGGGTGACAAGAGCGGAGGCCCTCTGGGCTCCCGCCTCCGGGACCCAGGTGCTAATTCACAGGCCCAAGATGTAAGTGCTCTGCTCCCCTATTTTACAATAGTCCAAAAAAAAAATACACTTCGCATAGTATTTTTCTCTCACGTCATCCTGCAATTGGAATCAACGCACACAGCTCAACTCAGAAGAATTAAATGCACAGTCAGGCCCTGCCTGAAAGTCAGCCTTGTTGCTGAGCCATCGGCCCCCCGCGCAGCCTGCAGACCTTCCCGGGGCTCACGGCCGGCTGCCGGGGAGGGCTGAGGCGGGACGTGGGAACGTGGAGCCTGCTTGGAGCCTCACAATCAAAGTGTGAGCCTCTCCTCTCCCCTCCCCTTCCCTCCCCCCCCTTCCCCGTTCTCTTTGGGGCTCTCTTAAAGCAGTCATGTCTTCTACGAAAGGCAAGGCCTGTCTGGACACGAAGCAGCCACGGAAGGTCCTCCAGGCAAGGCTTCCCATAGACAATGTGGCCAAATTCATAAATTAAGTTGAAAATTTGATCCTGCTTTTGCTGCCAAGCGGGGCTAATTAATTTCTGTAGAGACTGACGAACAGGAAGCACACTATTCATATTATTTCATCAACAATTAATTCACTAAGCTCGGATTCATTAGTTTCTTGGCATTCGCCATCCTAAACAGTGTTGGAAGGTGTTTGTGGAGGGAGCCCGGCTATTTTAAGCCTCTTGGAGAACACCTGAGGCTTAGCTGCCTCCTTGCAGGTGACTTCACCCTCCCCTGGAGAGGACTCATTAAGGATTGTTTTGCAGCCCCGGGAGGCAGGCCTGGGTGGTGCTTCATTCCTCCCTGGGACGTTCTGGAACTTTGCGGCCTCCCTGGCAGGAGGAAAGTCATGCTCTGGGCCTCATAGTAATCGCTGCCTCACTAATGAGCCTCACAAAGGCCCCAGGGTGCTCCCAAGGACAGGAAGCTGGGGGGAGTGGCGCTGTGGCCCAGTCTGCTTCAGGTTGGTCTCCTCAGCCCCTTTGGCCCTCCTCAGGCTCCCTGCGTTCTAGAGCAAAAGGTCCCCACGTCAGAGCCATCATCAGTCAATCAGTAGGCACCAGATGCAATCATGGCTGCAGCCCGGGAAGACAGAGGAAGAACAACATAAATGCTCCATAAGAAAGTAAGTGCCACTAGGGTAGGGACCCCGTCTGTTTTATACCTGTATGTCCAGCTCCTAGCCCAGGTCCTGATGTACGGTAGGTGCTCAACAAATATGAGGGACAGGAGGAAAGGGAGGGAAGTAGGAAAGGAGGAAGGACAGAAAGAAAGAAGAAAACATAATGATGAAGCCAAAAACTGAGATGACTATGAGCTACCCCCAGGCAGGAGAAATGGGGTGGAGATGACAGCCAAAGCCATGCTGTACAGTTGTATAGGTTGTGCACTGCATATTTCTAAGGGTACCCCTCACACCTCTGTAAATCTAGAATTATGCAGTCTGCAACCTGCACAACTGTTCACAGCAGTCTTAGCAACATGGGGATAAAGAGAGCATTTCAGGAGCACCTGGATGGCTCAGTCAGTTAAGTGTCTGACTCTTGATTTCAGCTCAGGTCATGATCTCATGGTTCGTGAGCTTAAGCCCTGTGCTGGGCGCCACACTGACAGCATGGAGCCTGCTTGGGATTCTCTCTCTCTCCCTCTCTCTCTGCCCCTTCCTCACTTGCACTCTCTCTCTCTCTCTCTCTCTCTCTCTCAAAATAAACAAATAAGTTAAAACGAGAGACAGAGAGAGAGCACGCACATTTCAGGCCGAGGGCCCTGCGTGTGCAAAGGCCTGGAAGTAAACAAGAGAAAACAAGAGGGTTGAGCGACTAACAGAAGCTCAGATTAGCTAGAAAAAGCCTTGAGGGTGGAGATTGGATTTTCTACTTCCCTGGTCTTCCTCACGGTACCTGTCACACAGCGGCAGGTGAGGGATGGTTCCTGAATTTCAGTAAACCTCAGGGTTCCTGCTAGCACGAAGAGATCCTAAAACTCCATACTGAGGTCCAGCCCTGTGATCCTTCCCAGCACCACAAAGGGGATGCTCACTCTACCGGGGACCTCCCGCAAGGGAGAAGAGAGGTATCTCACATCTAGGCATTGTGCTACGGCCCTAGGAGGAGAAAGAGAACTTTCGGGGTTCCCTGCTTTCCCTCTCTCCCATTGGCACAGTGACTTTTAGGTACCCACGGTCTGGGTTTATGCTGTACTATCTCAGTGTGTTAGAGCCATAAAGGGCCGTGGAAATGGTCTTGTCCAGTCCCCATTTCACTCTGCAGGAGACGGTAGCCTGGAGGGGGAAAGAAAGTCCCCAGAGCCACCCTGTTAGTTAACAAAGGAATCAGAGCTCCAACCTTGTCCTTTGGAAGTTCCCATATATCACAGCCTCAGCAAACATTCCTCCCCTCCAGCGCCCGCCTCCCCCAAACAGGCATGGCCAGCCTGAGGCGGGTAAGGTGTGGCCATCTGTCCTAATCTGCTCTAAGTCCGGAGGGGCTTGTCTTTTCTTGGGTCCTGAGTGACACTGTGAAGGCCCATCCCAGTCACGTGGCCCCCCAGGGCAAGCCTCTTGACCTCAAAAAGCGTTTGCGAGACTGGCTGGCCAAGTGGGCCTTGTAGGAGAAAGGAAGGTGACGAGGTGTGGACAGAGTCACAGCCGGCCCCTCCCAACCCCCAGTCCCCAGGAGGCTGCACAGGACAGGCAAACCTGGCTTGGTGACCACGGGCATCCTCATTCAGGCTGCGGAGCAGCCGTAAACAGCCCTGCAGAGACACGCTTCCGTTGGCCGGCCACGGGCTTGCACACAGACAGCTGGTCAGGTTGGTTTACCTGCTGGGGCTCCACCCTTGTCAATGAGGAAGATTCCGGCTCTGCCTCTCGGAAGCAGCCGTCCACCATACCCTTGACCTCCTCTCTGCTCATGGATTTCCTTTTGAGTCTGTGCATAGTAGAGTGTTGTGGCTGCAGAGGGCTTGGGCCCACGGGGCGGGCAAGTCCGAGCCCTTGATGGTGACTTTGCACAGAAGCCCTGACTTGCTCAGACTCTGCATCGCTGCGGAGAAACCACTCACATTTCGCCCTCCTGGGCTCTTTTTTTTTTTCCCCCTGGGAGGCTTTCTCTCACCCCTGCTTCCCCATTTCCCCCGGGTGGTGCCAGAAACAGCATTTTACTGAGGCTCCGATATTTGAAACATTTTGCAAGAAATATTAAATACCGCCCTCTCTCTCCCATCTCAAGCAGGGAAGACAGGTTGCGTTGCAAAGCTGAAATACTTCAGAAAGATTTCGGGTTGAACAAGCAAAACACGGCACCCTCAGCTCTACGGGTAACACGGCCCCTCTTCACAACTGGAAAATTATGGAAGAGCCATAAAAATGGGGGTGGGGGAGGAGTCTGGATTCATGCTCGTAGCTGGGTACAGGGTGCCAGACGAGTATCAAAAAGTCTCAAGGGGTTTCTGTTAGGTTGAGAATAAATGGTACAAAATGAAAAGTTCACCCTGTAACCAACCGAGTTTCCCGATACAGGAGCAAAACTTCGGGGGAGAAGGGGTCCTGGACCTCGTGAAATGTCTTCTAGTTTAAAGGGGTAAAAGGTGGAGGGAGAGGAAGACCCAGGGGGGAGCCCAGGCAGCACCAAGCTGGAGGCTTAGGGGATGGGGAGGGGTGTGTGGGGGGGGCGGTGAAAGGTACAGCAAATGTCCCAGCAGCAGCCCCCCCCCCCCCCCGAGGCAAATGAGCTGCTGAGCTAGAAGAGGGAGTATAAGGCGGAGGCCCCCGGAGACAGGGGGTGCTGTGGAAGCTGCCAGCCCAGGCCCAGGGTTGGGGGGGCCACCGAGCAGAGAGGCTCACAGTGATGGCAGGAAGGGAGGGCTGTCTACGCCCGGAGCTCAGGGTCCCGGTGGAGAATCTGGTAGCAGAAGCATGCAGTTTCAAGAATCCCTCCTCTCTCTCCCTCCATATACTCCGGCGGCTGGACCCCTGTTCTAAGATCAAACAGCACACCACGTCAAATGGCAATACTGAGGCCAAGGGGACGGGAGGGAGTATTCTGGAATCACCGAACACCAGGTTTGGTTTATGTTTCGTGGGAAGAGGGGAAACAGGTCTGAAGAAAACTCTGTGCAAGGGTGAGAAATACCCAAAGGAGAGGAGAGTCTACGAAGAATCTATAAAATAAGGAAGGTGATGCTACTCCTGAAATCATTATTATACTATGTGTTAATTACTATGGATTTAAATAAAATAAAAAAATAAGAAAGTAAAGATGATCGTAACAATAACAATTCTAGCAGCGGCAGCTAACACTTGTTACAAGTTACTAAATGCCAGATACAACATTCTAAGTGTTTTAGTCCTCAAGAAAAACCCTATGGGGGCGCCTGGTTAAGCATCCGACTTCGGCTCAGGTCATGATCTCACGGTTCAGGGGTTCGAGCCCCGCATCAGGCTCTGTGCTGACAGCTCAGAGTCTGGAGCCTGCTTCCGATTCTGTGTCTCTCTCTTTCTGACCCTCCCCCCACCAACTCACACTCTGTCTCTCTCTCTCTCAAAAATAAATATAAAAAAAAAGCCCTATGAGACTTCTTAGTGTCGCTCTCCCCATTTTATGGATGGGCAAATAGAGGCTCAGAGAGGTCAAGGAACTTGTAGGAGGTGGAGGGGAAGGAGTCACTTCTGAAAAAATATTCGCGGCAAAAAAAAAAAAATAATACATCTCACATGGCATCCGCTTTATTCTCTCTATAAAATTCAGGAATGCCTTCAAGACACAAAACCTGAATTAAGATGAAAGAAAACATAGGAAGGAAGTCGGATGACATAACAATAAAACAATGTGAATCTCAAATGTTACAGTGGAATTTGGAGCCTTAGAAGCAGGAAAGAACAGAATTTATCCCGGAGAAAATGAAAATAGAATCCATTTCATCCTCTGCTGACAGCCTGGAAAGAAGGAGGGGCGAGGGGGCCAGGCTAAGGTTTAGGATCATTAGAGGCTCGGGCCCACGACTTGATTCTTTCACTGGAGACATTTACACACTTTCATCCGCCTGGAAGGATCTGGAATTGATCCCACCCAAAGAAAGAAGGTCAAACTAGATGACTCGGGTTGCTTTCCAGCCCTTCTAGTCCGTGAGTTTTTCTATCGAGTTGGGTAAATGGGTCCTATCAAAAGTTAGGTTTGAGGTAGAGTGATGTTTGGGGGGTGGGACTCTTTACCTTTCCTAGATTAAGTAAGAAGTCCGGTACCTTGCTCTTTCGATGGGGGCTCTGCCTGGCCCACTCTATCTGTGGTTTGGGTGAGCCTCCCTCCCCACCTTCCCCTGGCTCCCAGGGTGGACACAAGCGTCTTCAGTTCTCTCTTTCCCGTGGGCTGCAGTACATGTCTTCTGACCCCCCGCAGGAGACCCCGTCTGAGAACAAAGTCAGCACACCGCGAGAACGGAGCCGGGCTGAGTCAAACACAGCGTTTGGACCCTGCCTGCTCAACGGTCAGCTCACCACTGAGCCCAACTACGCCAGGACTGTCCAGTTATCACAGGCCAACAAATCCCCTTTCTGCTCGAGCCAGCTTGAGTTGGGGTTTCTAGCACTCGTAGCTCTAAGAGTTCCAACCGGTTCCCCCGGGGCAGAAGAAATCAATCCTGGAGTCTAAAGGTAACCTTACTTTTCTGAGAGCCTGCAGGGTCCGATGCAGCATTAATCCTGACGTCCGTGCACGTGACAGCACTCCATCTGAAGATACTTTTTAAGAACGATCCACGGAAGGAAAATCAATGAGCTGGACAGAAATGGCACGCACAGAAACACCACTCCACTCATGTGTGCTTTTAGTATTTCAACGGTCCCCAGGGGCGGCCTTCCTAACCAGGTTACCGACCCTCAGGGCCTCCAAGACCAAAGGAAGTAAGAAGCTGGATGAATTGAAAGTGACACGTCCCCCTTCCCCAGCACCAAGCCCACCCGGTCTGCAGAGGGGGCTGGTGGGTTTCCGAGTGGGCAGAAACAATCTCTCTCGAGCTACGCGTGGCCGTGTCCGGAGAGCGCAGAGGGACAGGGGAGACAATGTCTTCTGTTCGTGGACCCAACATTCTCCCACCCTGTCACGGTGCTCTGGCCTCACCACCTCCTTCCGCTCCAGGGTCCTTAAATTTTCCCTGCTTTTTTCTGCTTTTTCCTCCACATCCGTGTCCCTTCACAATGTCAGCCTCTACTCTAATCTCAGAGGGTAGCCTAACAACAAAGCACCTGTTGAATAAAGCCACGTAGGAATCCGTGCTTTTTTCCTTCTTTGGGGTTAAGGAGGATGAAGGAGAGCGTTTCTTCGTACATTATTTTTGAACTGAGATTTTTTTTTTTTTTTCCTGCTAAAAAGCTTTTTCTTTACTGAAAGGCCGCTATACTATCAACTGATCTTGATCTTCTGTTTCTTCGGAGGAGGGGAAGGGAGGTAGGCGTGCTCGGAGCCGAGTGGAGCAAGGAAATAGGGACCGGGTGCCGCCTAGAAACAGGGTCTGTGAGTTTATCTTTGTCTGGATGCTTGGGTGGCCTGTTTGGAGGAGGAAACAAGAACCATGTGGATCCTACTTCTTTTTTTTTTTTTTTTTTTTAATTTAAAAAAAAATTTTTTTTTTTCAACGTTTATTTATTTTTGGGACAGAGAGAGACAGAGCATGAACGGGGGAGGGGCAGAGAGAGAGGGAGACACAGAATCGGAAACAGGCTCCAGGCTCTGAGCCACCAGCCCAGAGCCCGAGGCGGGGCTCGAACTCACGGACCGCGAGATCACGAGATCCCGCGAGATCGCGAGATCGTGACCTGGCTGAAGTCGGACGCCTAACCGACTGCGCCACCCAGGCGCCCCATGTGGATCCTACTTCTGGAAGGGAGTCTGACCTCTGCGGCCGGAAGTCAGGTGGTGGGTTCTGGTCGTCGGTTCGAATTCTGATTTGGAATAAAAGAACGTTAATCCATCAGCCCTGCTTAGAATCTTCCCGTTTGCCCCTCTCCCAAGGCCCTGGAGAACTATGAAGAGAGAAGAATATGCAGGACAGAAAAACAAGCCCTCTCTCTCTCCTTTAAAAAGTTTTTTTTTTTAATGTTTTTATTTATTTTTGAGAGAGAGAAAGAGAGAGAAATAGAGCCCGAGCTGGCAGAGAGAGAGGGAGACAGAGAATGTGAAGCAGGCTCCAGGCTCTGAGCTGGCAGCACAGAGCCCAACGTGGGGCTCGAACCCACGATCTGTGAGATCATGACCTGAGCCGAAGTCAGACGCCCAACTGACTGAGCCACCCAGGTCCCCATCTCCTTTTATTTTATTTTATTTTATTTTATTTTTTATTTTTTTTTTAGAGAGAGGGAGAGGGGCAGAGGAAGAAAGAGAGAGAGAGAGAGAGAGAGAGAGAGAGAGAGAGAGAGAGACAGACAGAGAATCCCAAGCAGGTCCCGGGCTGTTAGCAGAGCCCAAGATGTGGCTGGATCTCACAACCATGAGATCATGACCTGAGCCGAAGTCAACAGCCAGACGCTCGACTGACTGAACCACCCAGGTGCCCCTCTCTTTCTCCTTTTAAATAAAGTAAATGATGCCTCATCAATTGGGGGAATATTATGGATCCATTGAAATAGTTGATAAAAATGTGAAACACGGTCATGCTATAGAATTAAATCCGAAAACAGAAACAGAAGCGGGACCCAATCTTTTAGCTGCAGAACAGTGCACGGCAGGGCCTGGCTTACCACCCCTCCTCCTGGGGGCCCTGCCCTCTGCCTCCACCTTCTACACCCACACTTCACTCACGCCTTCCCCCCAGGACTACCTCCCTCCCCATCATGCACAGCTGCCCTCAGTGCCGCAGGCCTCGCCTTAAACATCTCTCCCGCCGGAAACCGTCTGCTATACCCAGGGCCTGAGGAGGTGCCCGAGGTCGGGTGCCTTCCCTATGTGACTTCAGGCCACCACACTGGACAAGGGTTCCCCTCTCTCTCCATCTGTGACTTCAGTCAGGGAGCACAGAATCCTTCACTGGCCTAGCCCCCAGCACCGTGCCTGGCACAGGGTCTCAGGAAGTATTTGTGGAACACAGACCGGAGGGAAACAGCCCAGAATGTCGCCAGTGGCTGCCTCCAAAGCGGGGCAACTCACACCGGTTCATGTTCCTTCTTTATCCTTGTCTGTATTCTCCAAATTTCCTACGATAAGCATGCATTACATCTGGGATCGAAAACAACAGCCGCTCTTTGATCGTAAAATATCTGGGGAGTACGTGAATAGGGGGCAGTATTGAGAGCGTTTTCTGTTTTCACGGGACGGTGGGGTTTAGGTCCCATGTAGGAAAAACACACACACCCGTGAGCGAGAGTAATGGAGCCGGCGGGCTCAGCGAGGACATTCTCCCAGGGAGCTGCATACACTGGCAAGCCCCACCCTGGCAAGAACAGGGGCTTCCTCTCTGTTCCTCCAGCACCCGACTCAGGGTCTGGAACAGAGCAGGCGCTCACACACATTTGCCGAATTCCCTGATACCAGTTTTAGGGACAAAACGAACTCAGGCGATGCAAAGAAACACACCGTGTGTTTCGTGCCGTCGTTCCGGAAGTCTGGGCTACATGACAGGGAAAGTTCCCTCTGCTACAGAAATACCAGCACGACGGGCAGGTGTGTAAATGCAATTACACTCCACTCACCTAGAAGTAAGATTTAGGGAACCTCAATCGTCCAGACGATGACTGAAAACAAAATCAAGCAAAAAAAAAAAAGAAAGAAAGAAGGAAAGAAAGAAAGAAAGAAAGAAAGAAAGAAAGAAAGAAAGAAAAAGGGTACAAGAAAAGAGGATAAAAAAACAGAGAAAAAGGAAAGGAAAAATAACAAAAAAAGGTCACAAGGGCATGGTTCATGCCCTGGAAATGCCCAAGAGCTTTGCAGAGCCTCCTTCTGGGACTACGTGTGGGACCTTGGGTTCCACTGTGAAAGCAGGAGTCCCAAGGGGTCCCAAATCGTCACACCCTGTAGATGTTGCCACAGGGGACACCGCCTTCCGCTGCAGAGGCATGCAAGGACTGTACAGAAAGCACATTCTTCTTCAAATCACACGGCCGAAGCAGTAAAACTGTGCTGTACAACTAACAGACCAAAACATCACAGGCTCCCGGCTCCCTGTGCCAAGGAGGGAGCTGAGGGTCAGCATGACCGAGTGAGGTCAAGGACGGCAGGGGAGCGAGCCCTGTGTCGTAGGGTGATTCCCAGCAAACATTCTTCTCATAGTTTCTTAATTGGTTCCGAAGGCTGATTACCCTCAGTCGTCTGAAGTTCTGACTTCTGGGCAGAGTCCCACTGCCCCACGTTGCCGGACAGAAAAAGTACTCCTTAAGAGTCATGTTCTCCATCCGTTGTTGCAAAATGGGTTCAGAACAATCCCTCCCCCCCACCCCCCACACGCACACACACGTTTTCGATGTCAGCCCATTGGGCAGACTGGGTGCTTTCTGAAGGCAGGGTCCGACACGCCTATTTCCATACAGTGTGCCTGGGGCAGTGTTTTTTCTGGGTGAATGAACAGATGAGTGAACAAATGAACGAACAGTGAAGTCTTAGTCGTCCATGCAGCACGCCCATGTCTCGAGGCCAATTCTTAAAATCCACAATGTAGACACATTGGGTATGACAGGAAGTAATTAACACAAACCCTAAGCACTGAGGGGGAAGGTTGTCAACGCTCATTTCTTTAACCAACGAACAAAGTGGAAACTGCATTTTTCCCTGTAAACGGGGCGGGGGGGCATGCTGACAAGCAGAAACGCGGAGAAACCCTAACACGGTATGTAAAATCTAGTAGGGAAGAAAGAAACCACACACGGTGGGGATCGTCTGTATTTTCAACGCAAGATTTACAACCATGCAGTGTTTTGGGTTTTTTTTTTTGGGGGGGGGGGGAGGAATTTTAGGCTCTTTATTACATGACCTTTATTTCATTCCTTCAGTCACTGTTCTATCTTTCCAAATAACTTTTCTCAGGTACAAAGACATCCACGGCAACCATCTGCAACACACACGCGCGCACACACACACACACGTAATTTTGCGTTTCTTTTGCTAACTCACCTTTCCGTCCACGTGTAACTGTTAAAACCATCCTCCTCCCTAGGTCCCTTATTTAGCACGTCCTTAAACGTCAAGCTATTATTTCTTTTAATGAGCAAAATTTGGGGATATTATCCCACTCATCTGCTCTTTTCTGAGACTACAAATTATCAGGACGCACCTCATGTCTAGACATCCACAGGTGTCATTTGAATCACTGATTTAAGCTGTTTACACCCCACATGGTTTTATTTATCCTTCAACATCAGGTCTCTGTTTAATTAAAATTTTGCTTTGGTCCTCCCGGCGAATGCCGGCACCTTCTCCATCACGGTGCCCTCCTGAATTCCAGCTTTGCCTCTGTGTGTTCTAGAAGGTTCCCCGAGCTTGCTTCCCCCGAGTGCCCAGAGTCCTGAAAACCACAGGCACTTGCCAAGGGTGCCTCCCATTTACAAGCTGTTCTCCAGCTAACGCTGATCTTCCCCAGACGCTAAATCATAATCTTCATGTTTTTCGTATTTCACATTCTAGCCACAATTTCAACATCCCATCCCCGTGACATTAGGGAATGATAAATCAGCAGGCGGGACAGTTCCCCTGCACAGACTGGTACGGGCGGACCGGGCTGTGCCAACGCCCTCGCTCCCGCCAGATGTCGGCGCCCGCGGGGTTAACCCTTTCCCAGAGCTCTGCCTCGGCCGGCCAGCCAGCCAGCCAGCCCCCCAGGAGCTACCCCGGGCGGCTATTTTTAACAACATGCAATAGCTTTTCTCTCTTTTCTTTTTAAACTTGCCTCTTTTTCTCCCCTTCCCTCCTCTCCTTGCCTTGCTAAACCTCCAGGTACTTTTAAGGCAGATAAAAATGCTCTCAAACCACAGGCAACGTAAACATAGTGTTTTCTTACACGGGTCCGTCTGTATTAACATCTGTCTGCTCCGCTCTCTCCTCTTCACCGAAGGGGAGGAGGGTGGATAAAGCATATTTGAAGGTGGGGAAATGCCTAATGCTAATAGTTGGCTGATGGTGTTGCTTTTTAAGGAGCTTTACTCAAGTATGACTTACCGACCATGGAATTCATCCATTTTACGGGACAATTCAATGGTGTGGGGGCATATTTATAGAAGCGTACAACCGTAACCATAACCTAACTGTAGAACATTTCTACCACCTCCCCCCCCCCAGCACAAACCCCCCATTTTCAGTACTTGCCACCCCCCTCCCTAACTTCAGGTAACAGCTAATTTACCTTCTATCTCTATGGGCATTTCGTACAAATGGAGGCATACACGAGATGCTCTTTTGTGCCTGGCTTCTTTCATTTAGCCTAATGCTTTTGAAGTTCAGCGCTAATGGCTTTTATTAGTTGGCAAAGCCGTTTGGACCGGCCAAACTGTCCCAGAAGACTACATAATCTAGTGTGTACATGCTAAAGTGTGCTCTCAGAACACACGCTGCATACATGTGTCCCATGCAACAGAGTGAGAAGCTCACTTTTTCTGTGTAGGGTCAAGTTCTAAGGTGCTGCAGGGGAGGACGGCCAGCCAAAGGGCCGTATGCAAATAGAGAGCGTCTCAATTACCAGCTGGTATGGGTTTTGACTTAGAGAGAGAAAAATCCAAACCATTCGATTCACCTGTTGCTTAAATGACGGTTCAGGGCCCAGGGACTTCTAAGATAAATCTAAGGGCCTTTAAGCTTTCTCCTTTTCATACTCTCTAGTGAGATTCTATGTTAAAGTACTTTGTATACAGCAACGATATGCTCATGGGGAGTCTTTTTTTTTTTTTTTTTAATGTTAGCTAAGATCATATATCTTTGGAGCAGTGAGAAAGAGAAAGTAAAGACAGAATGAGAAGTCAAAGGCAAGCAGAAGGAAGAGGGAGGGTTGGGAGGGAGGCAGGTCTGGGGGCAAGCAACAGAGCAACCTTGTCTGTCCCTGCCCCAGTGGCTCTCAGCAGCGAGACTTTGTAGCTTTTTGGCTGCTGTTTCAAACTTTCACCATGGAATGTTCACAGCAGGTGCCCTGACAAGGAGCCCTTCTCCTACCTGGAGCTTATGGCTCCGAGCACTGGCTTCCAGCCACGGCTGCACATGAGAACCCCTTGGAGAGCTTTTAAAGTACACCCAGGTCCAGTCTCACCCTAAATCTGTTCAGTCAAAGTCTCTGGAGGTAGGGCCTGGGCATAAGTACTTTTGAAATCTCCCCAGGTACTTCTAACTCAGGGCCAGGGCTGAGAGCCTGTAGGCTACACCGCTTATCAAACTTATATGCATACGTGTCACCTAAGGATCTTGTTAAACTGCAGATCCTGATTCAACAGGTCTGGGGTGGCTTTGAGAACACGCTCTCGGGTAATGTTGATGCTGTTGGCCCCCAGAGCACACTCTGAAAGGTGGGGAGCTAGAGAAAATCCAAGGTTTTGCATGTACAGGGCGTTCTATCATCTACTTCTGTTCCCGACCAGCAAGCAGGATCAGCGTCACCTGAGAACTTGTTAGACACGCAACTCCTTGGGCCTTACCCCAGATTCACTGAAGCAGAACTCTGGGGGCAGGACCCAGCAGCAAACCTGTTTTCATCAGCTCTCCAGGTGATTCTGATGCACGTTATGGTTTGAGAGCCACTGATCCGCTTGTATTTCCTAAACACGAAATGCCCCTATTCGTGTATCCCTTCTGGCTAGATGACTTTTCTTCCTCCCGATCCTCCCTCCACCAAACTCCTATTCATCCTTCAAAACCCATCTCTTCTGGGATACTGTCTACCTAGTGCCGCACCAATAAAGTGTTTAACGATCGGCCCTCCAGAAGCCGCTTTTGGAGCCTTTGTCAGTTTCAAGCTATCAGTTGAAGATTCAGAAGGCAGAACTGGGATGAGACTTGCTAGCAAGACATGGGCTCTGGCCAGCGGCCTCTAGCACACCACTTCCTCGGTCCTATTCATACTTAACCCACTGCAGTAAGTATCTGGCTGGGCCGGCTGACTTCTTGCTGGACGGTGAACTCCTTGAAGGCTGGTTCCATGCTTTTCCTCTGCCTCTTTCCGTCATCCTCAAATGGAGGGGGGGGGGGGCTGAAATTTGAAAACCCTTCATGAACCTTTCCCCAAATGAACCCCACCTCTGTTGTGAAAACGGCAATACCCCCCTCCCCCCCCCCCCCAATGCAACTGAAAATTTCAAAATGCAAATTGCTCATTGGCGGAACGTCTCGGGGGCTTCAAAGCATCCGACTTCGGCTCAGGTCGTGATCTCACGGTTCGTGGGTTTGAGCCCCGCGTCGGGGTCTGTGCTAACACAGCAGAGCCTGCTTGGGATTCTCACTCTCACCTCTTACACTCTGCCCCTCCCCTACTTGCACTGTTTTCTCTCTCTCTCTCTCTCTCTCTCTCTCTCTCTCTTAAAATAAATAAACTAAAAAAAAACTTAAAAAATTAAAAAATAATTTTAGATTGAGCATAATAACAGGTACCATCTAGAATTTATTCCAAAATTTGGGCACATGAGGTATAATTAACTATGATGGTGTTCACTAGAAGTCTCCTGAATTAGAAGCACTGCTTTGGTGTAAAAGTATGCACAGAAGTGCGGGGCTGTGCATGGTGTCCTTATGTGGTGGAGGGACCTTGGGGCCAGGAGACATATCCCAGGCTCTGCCACTGACCTGGTCTCAGGGCTCCCCGCCCTGCTTTCCATCTGCGAAGGGAGTTGCCTCACCCGATTACTAGCTCTCAAGATCTGTCTCTAGATGTTAAATAAACAATTTAGGACTCAAATGCTTTTTACGTAGAGAAGAAAGTCTGAATTCAGAAATGTTTTCCCCATTAAAAAAAAAATAATAAAACTTCCTATTTTTTGGAAAGGGTTAAGTACCTAATATGCCCTCAAGCATTAAGGGCTTGGCATCTTGTCTTTCCTCCTGATGAATTGCCTGACACTTCCCTGATCCCGCAGATCTTTTCCTTAGAAAATAACATTTGGCTCCAGTCAGGGCAGAAGCCTGGGCTTTGCTGATTTAATGCTATAAAGGAATGTGACAGCAAATTTAAATACTTTCCTATCTACAAAAGCATGGGGTCCTGAAATACACATGTTAGCAGAAAACACTCTGTTGGTTTGTTACGCACAATAGAGTTATCTCCAATCGCCAGTGGTTCATGTGTCACTTGCACGCCTGTCATTCTCGTCAGCAACGGCGCAACCTGAGTTCGGGGATCGTTTTCTGTATTGCTAGACCATGTTAAGACTGGACTGTAATTTCCGAGCTCAGATCTCAACGGACTGACTTTACAGCATGAACGACGAGGAAACACGCTTTCTCCTTTTACTACGGCCCTGCATCTCATGAGTGATCACGGATTCTGTAGAGAAAGAATTTATCGATACACTGCGTTGTGGTGTTTGAAGGCACAAGTAAGCTGTGCCGATAGAAGAGACTAGTTTCCAAAGATTCTCCGAGGAGGCTTAATGTGTTTGGCAAGTGGGAGGCGGGAGTTTAGGGATAACTATTCCCCCTGCAACTCAAAAACATAAATTAGGATCCTTGTTCTGGAAAACAGAGAAGGAGATGTGCTGATAAGTTTGAGCTCCAATTAAATAGTGTCTTTTTCAGCTCACGCTTTGACTCTAGCTACGTCTCCCTTTTGGGAGTTAACACTGTCCCAAGACCCACCGACTTCAAGATCATTTGTCTTATCCCTTCCTCTGGGTTGACAACTCGGATTTCCTCGTTAGGTAGAGGAGAACAGAAGATGGTTCTGAACTGAAACAAATAGTGACTTTCAGAAAAATGCCGCCGCAATGGGTTTACTCATTTCCTACTGGGGTCTCCTTATTAATGTGTCAAACTGAAGGTGTGACAACTTATCTAGCTCACGCACGAAAATCAGGTCAGGGTTTCTGCAGTTCCCTGGGATGCCACTTTCCGTTTCACATTCCAGAGGGCTTTGCTTTCTTCCCTCTCTCACCTTCCATATCCAGACCATCATTAAATCCTGGCCAGCTATTGCTTGTAATGCGTCTAGAATAGACCCTCTCATTTTTTTGTTCCTTCTCAGTGTGAGAGTGCATCATAATCGCCTAGGGAGCTTCGTAAAAATGTACGACTCCGGGACATCCCCCCAAGATTCTGATTCAGGACGTCCAAGCGAGGTCCCGAGAAGTCTGTATTTGTAACAGTGCAGACAGGTGACTTGGGGGGCCGGGGAGGGCGAGTAGTGGCAGCCAGATTCGGAGGGAAGAAGCATGTTCCAGACAGTGAGGCCAGGAGTGAGAGCTCTGGGCGGAAGGGGGGGGGGGCGCCAGGAAGGAGGGACAGTATGGACAGAGGGCAGGGAGTAGCCTGACGGTGACCTCCCATGCGGGGGCCTCCCAGACCATGTGAAACAGGCCTAAACAGTGATGGGGGTGGTTGGTTCCTGGGTGGCTCAGTCGCTGAAGCATCCGACTTCGGCTCAGGTCATGATCTCACGGCTCGTGGGTTCGAGCCCCGCTTCGGGCTCTGTGCCGACAGCTCGGAGCCTGGAGCCCGCTTCCGATTCTGTGTCTCTCTGCCCTTCCACCGCTCGCACACTCTCTCTCAAAAATAAATAAAAAACGTTAAAAAATTAAAAAAGAAAATAGCGATTGGGGAAGGTGAGCCAGCAGACGGTACAGGAGGAAGAGAGAAAAGTACTGTAAAGACCAAGAAATCAAAGAGAAAGTGGTTAACTATGTGACCGTCACTCTAGCATTTCTCTGTGCCCTGAATCGAGCAGGTATATGAAAAAAAGTTTTCTGAACGGACTGGAGAGGCTTCCAGATCTCAGCAAGGTAAGAACTATGGGGAGGTTGTTGAATGGAGCACTTAGAGGGTCCCTGCCCCCCCCCCCCCGCCGCCGACCCAGGCAAGGGCAGCCTCAGTGGAAGGGGGGTGAGCGCCTCATAGGTGGTCATGGAGGAACGGAGTGGTGGGGTGTGTGGACGGCAAGTGTAGACGCGAATAAGCCTCTGAACAAGGGGAGGAGAGGGGACGGCAGCCAGGTGCGGAAGCGGAAATGAAGACTGTTCGATTCTTCCCTGGATGGGTGACCCCGTTCCATCTGGGGTACCTGGGCTTTTGACCCCTGAGCTAACGAGAGACCTTCCCTGACAGGCCTCCCATCTTTGTCCTCACTTGCGGGCTGTTCAAATGCTATCGTCAGGACTTCCTGCGTCGAAGAAACAGTTCCTTAAATGGCCACGACCTCTGCTTTCCTGACCCACGGGATCCCTGACCTAATGTCGTCTGACCGGGATGCGTGCGTGAGGCGCCTCTTCGGCGGGGCCCGAGGCCATCCCCCGAGGGGGCGGGCTTTTGTTCTCACTCCTCCAGGAGGAAGGTGGCCTGCAATGTCCCTCCTCCAAGAGGTGGTCAGGCTGGGATCCCAGCCGGGCTCTGTCTGACTCAGAGGCCTCGTCACCGCGCCGGGCCTGTCCCGGCTTCGACTGGGTGCACGTTCCACAATGACACCACCGTCGTTCCTCCAGAGTCCCTGACCTTGTTGCATTCCACACAGTTCTCCGTGATGGAGGTGGGGTTTCTCCCCCTCCGTCTGCCTCACCCCTGCACACACCACACAGGGACCCGGCCGAGGGGAGCTATCTACCGCTCCCCGCGCAGAAGCACACGGCCGGCCCGCACCGCACCGCCCCTGCCTCACCCCTGCCTCACCCCTGCCTCGCCAGCGCAGCGTGCCCGGGCCAGCCTCGTGTGTGGTCCCACGGTGCTCACAGAGCCCCTCCCGTCTTCCAGAGAAATCGCCTCCATGTAGTACCCTTGTCAAGTTGCCTGGAGGAGGGCATCTCGCTGCGCCTGCCTCCTGCCTCGAGCTAGATGCTGGCACGTCCATCCAACATCCGAGGCGATTACACCTGCGAGGGGGGAAGTCACTTCCAGGGACACCAACTCAGGGGGGCAGAGCTCGGACTCAATTCTTGCATCTTTTTTTTTTAATGTTTAGTTTTGAGAAAGAGAGAGAGAGAGAGACAGTGAGAGTGCATGCACGGTGGAGGGGCAGAGAGCGAGGGGGGCAGAGGATCCCAAGTGGATTCTGTGCTGACAGCAGGGAGCCTGATGTGGGGCTCGAACCCACAAGCCGTGAGATCATGACCTGAGCTGAAGTCAGACACTTAACGGACTGAGCCACCCAGGCACCTCCAAAATATATCTTTTTTTTTTTTTTGAGAAGATATTTTTATTTTTTATTTTTTAAATTAATAATTTATTTATTTTTTAATTTACATCCAAGTTAGTTAGCATATGGCGCAACAATGATTTCAGGAGTAGATTTCTTAGTGCCCCTGACCCATTTAGCCCATCCCCCCTCCCACAGCCCCTCCAGTAACCCTCAGTTTGTTCTCTATATTTAAGAGTCTCTTAGGTTTTGTCCCCATCCTTGTTTTTATATTATTTCTGCTTCCCTTCCCTTATGTTCATCTGTTCTGTGTCTTAAAGTCCTCATATGAGTGAAGTCATATGATTTTTGTCTTTCTCTGACTAATTTCACTTAGCATAATACCCTCCAGTTCATCCACGTAGTTGCAAATGGCAAGATTTCATTCTTTTCGGTTGTGGAGTAATACTCCATTGTGTGTATATATATATATATATATATATATATATATATATATATATACATATATACACACACACCACATTTTCTTTATCCATTCATCCATTGATGGACATTTGGGCTCTTTCCAAACTTTGGCTATTGTTGATAGTGCTGCTATAAACATTGGGGTTCATGTGCCCCTTAGAAACAGCACACCTGTATCCCTTGGATAAATACCGAGTAGTGCAACTGCTGGGTTGTAGGGTAGTTCTATTTTCAATTTTTTGCGGAACCTCCATACTGTTTTCCAGAGTGGCTGAACCAGCTTGCATTCCTACCAACAATGCAAAAGAGATCCTCTTTCTCCGCATCCTTGGCAACATCTGTTGTTGCCTGAGTTGTTCATGTGAGCCATTCTGACAGGGGTAAGGTGGTATCTCATTGAGGTTTTGATTTGTATTTCCCTGATGATGAGTCATGTTGAGCATTTTTTCATGTGTCTGTTCACCATCTGGATGACTTCTTTGGAGAAGTGTCAATTCCTGTTTTTTGCCCATTTCTTCACTGGATTATTTGTTCTTTTTGGGTGTTGAGTTTAATAAGTTCTCTATAGATTTTGGATACTAACCCATTATCTGATAGGTCGTTTGCAAATATCTTCTCCTGTTCTGTCAGTTGCCTTTTAGTTTTGCTGATTGTTTCCTTTGCTGTGCAGCAGCTTTGTATTTTGATGAGGTCCCAGTAGTTCATTTTTGCTTTTGTTTCCCTTGCCTCCAGAGACGTGTTGAGTAAGAAGTTGCTGAGGCCAAGGTCAAAGAAGTTTTTGCCTGCTTTCCCCTCAAGAGTTTTGATGGTTTCCAGTCTTACATTTAGGTCTTTCATCCATTTTGAGTTTATTTTTGTGTATGGTGTAAGAAAGTGGTCCAGGTTCATTCTTCTGCATGTCGCTGTCCAGTTTTCCCAGCACCATTTGCTGAAGAGACTGTCTTGATTCCACTGGATATTCTTTCCTGCTGTGTCAAATATTAGGTGGCCATACGTCTGTGAGTCCATTTATGGGTTCTCTATTCAGTTCCGTTGATCTGAGTGTCTGTTTTTGTGTCAGTACCATACTGTCTTGATGAAGTCTGGGATTGTGATGCTTCCAGCTATGGTTTTCTTTTTCAAGATTGCTTTGGGTATTCAGGGTCTTTTCTGGTTCCATACAAATTTTAGGATTGTTGTTCGAGCTCTATAAAGAATGCTGGTGTTATTTTTATAGGTATTGTATTGAATATGTAGATTGCTTTGGGTAGTATCAACATTTTAACAATATTTGTTTTTCCTATCCAGGAGTATGGAATATTTTTCCATTTTTTTTGTGTCTTCTTCAATTTCTTTCATAAGCTTTCTATAGTTTTCAGCGTATAAATTTTTCACCTCTTTGGTTAGATTTATTCCTAGGTATTTTATGGTTTTTGGTGCAACTGTAAATGGGATTGTTTCCTTGATTTCTCTTCCTTTTGCTTCATTCTTGGTGTATACGAATGCAACTGATTTCTGTGCATTGATTTTATATCCTGCAACTTTGCTGAATTCATGGATCAGATCTAGCAGTTTCTTGGTGGAATCTTTTGGGTTTTCCATATAGAGTATCATGTCATCTGCGAAGAGTGAAAGTTTGACCTCCTCCTGGCCTCTTTTATTTCTTTGTGTTGTCTGATTGCTGAGGTGAAGACTTCCAATACTATGTTGAATAACAGTGGCTTCAACAGTGGCTTGAATAAGAATGGCTATCCCTGTCTTGTTCCTGACCTTAGCTTAGGGGGAAAGCTCTGTTTTTTCCCATTGAGGATGATATTAGCGTTGGGTCTTTCATATATGGCTTTTATGATCTTGAGGTACGCCCCTTCTATCCCTACTTTCTTGAAGATTTTTATCAAGAAAGGATGCTGCATTTTGTCAAATGCTTTCTCTGCATCTACTAAGAGGATCATATGGTTCTTATCCTTTCTTTCACTGCTGTGATGAATCATATTGGTGGTTTTGTGGGTATTGAACCAGCCCTGCATCCCAGGTATAAATCCCACTTGGTTGTGGTAATTCTTTTAATGTATTGTTGGATCCTGTTGGTTAATATCTTGTTGAGGATTTTTACATCCATGTTCATCAGGGAAATTGGTCTCTGGTTCTCGTTTCTAGTGGGGTCTCTGTCTGGTTTTGGTATCAAGGTAATGCTGGCTTCACAGAATGAGTTTGGAAGTTTTCCTTCCATTTCTATTTTTTGGAACAGCTTTGAGAGAATAGGTGTTAACCCTTCTTTAAATGTTTGGGTAGCATTCTCCTGGAAAGCCATCTGGCCCTGGACTCTTGTTTTTTGGGAGATTTTTGTTTACTAATTCCATTTCTTTACTGGTCATGGGTGAAAACATATTCTAATCGGAGATGTTACCAGGTGGCTTTCACTGCCAGATGTGAAGCCACTGATCCAAAGACCAGGAAGATTTAGCTTGAAGAGAGGACAGAGAAGAACCACTGGGGGTGGGGGGGTGGGGTGGGGAGCAGAAATGTTCAGGTCAACAACACTCATCTGCTGGGCCACCCTCAGCCTCACTCATTCTGGAATTCAAGCGGAGCTGCACAGTCCACAGTCTCACAAACATTCAGTGAAGGTGTGGCTTAGGGTGCCCACACCCCCTTCTCTGGAGTGGGGGGTGCCAGCGTACTTGGTCTCAGGACCTGTGGAGCCTCCAGCTGGGAGGTGTGCAGCTGCCCAGGACCACAGCCCGGACTCCAGCAACCTGGTCGTCCAGGGAGCCTCCCTTTGGCCAGAAGAGCAGACGCTGTGCAGAGCATTCAGCACCCTGGCTGCTGGAAGGGTCTGGAAGGGTCTGGAAGGGCCGGAGGGAATCCTCCGTCATCTCCACTCCCCTTGCCAAGATGGGGGCAGAGGAGGGACGAGCCACAGCACACCTGTGCCCAGCTGGGAAGGAATTCCCAAACATTTCTCTCCCATGTGGAACCCCTCTGGATTTTCAAGTGGAAAGCAGAGTAAATTTATGAAAATTTATAGAGCTTTCCTAGTCTTTTGGTCAAGCAGTGAAGGGGTTCCTCAGGAGTCTCTCAGGCAGTGTGTAGTAAGATGCCCCTGGAAACAGGGCCCGAGACACCCTCTTTCTTGAGTTGTTCTGGAGTCATGGATCCTAGCCGGCCATCCAGCCCCGAGGTAGAGATCTAGACCTGAGATTCACGACACAGTACTGTGGGCTTCTGGAGCTCTGGGGACCCTCCTTAAGCATATGCAGTATGTTATACACATTCTTTTCTCTGTAACCATCACCGGAGTCTTAAGGGACCCACGGACGAAGAGGCCAAGTGCTATTTGCCTTGTGTTTTGTTTTTTATTATTTTTTTTAACGTTTATTTATTTTTGAGACAGAGAGAGAGCATGAATGGGGGAGGGTCAGAGAGAGGGAGACACAGAATCTGAAACAGGCTCCAGGCTCTGAGCTGTCAGCACCGAGCCCAATGCGGGGCTCAAACTCACGGACCGCAAGATCATGACCTGAGCCGAAGTCAGCCGCCCAACCGACTGAGCCACCCAGGCGCCCATTGCCTTGTGTTTTTGAGACAGTGGTCAGTGGGGCTGTTTACAGATGGGAAAGAGAAGGCTGTCAAAAGACTTGGATTTTATTGCATTAAAATTTTTTTTTCTAATGTTTATTTTTGAGAGAGAGAGAGAGAGAGAGACAGAGAGCGAGTCGTGGTGGGGGGGAGGGGTGGCAGAGACACACGCACACAGAATCTGAAGCAGGCTCCAGGCCCCGAGCTGTCAGCCCAGAGCCTCACGGGGGACTCAAACCCATGAATCATGAGATCATGACCTGTGCCGAAGTTGGACGCTTAACCAACTGAGCCACCCAGGCGCCCCTTTTTTTATTTTGAGGACCCTCCATACTCTTTTCCAGAATGGCTGCACCAGTTTGCATTCCCACCAACAGTGCAGGAGGGCTCCCCTTTCTCCTTCCTCACCAACATCTGTTGTTTCTTCAGGGTGTGCTTTGATAAGCTGATTTTATTTCTGTTCTTCCTGGTACTGGGAGGGGGGGGAAGGGGAAGTCAAAAAAATCCCCTGAGAAATCCTGCCTCCTTTATAACCAAGCTTCTTTAAAGAATTGCCTATCCTGGATTCTCTGCATTTGTTCCCTCATTCATCCCTTAAACCTCAGTGATTTGACCTCCTCTCACCTGTGTCCTGAAATCGCCCACTCCAGGTCACCAATCCCACTTTGCACCTAACTGTCCTTAAGATGCTTTCCAAGTCCTGCCCTACCTGCCTTGCTTGTAGTTCTTTCTATGGACTTAAATAATTAATCTGTATCTATCTTTCTCAAAGCATGCACTGTCTACAACACTATCAGCCATCATTCACAAACTCCCTAGAAAAAACAAAGATTCTTAACTAAAATTTAACCACAAATTCTGACCCTGCTAAATGAACTCGATATCAGTATTCATCCATTCCTTAAATAATTGTTGAGGACCTATTGGGCGCCCGTCACTGTGCTGGGTCCTGATGATGTAACGCTGGCCCACCCTGTGCCAGCAAAGTAGCATTCTAGAAGCTTTCTAGAAGGAGTGAGTGACGTCTGGGTGCTCTTAGGAGAATTGCTCTGTGGTTGGGATCTCAGCTGCTCCTACTGGAACTACATCATTCATCTGGGCTGGTCTAGGCTCCCTGGAGTGTTTAGTCCTCACAAAGTTAAGACAATCAAAAAGTACTTTTCCATTACACACACACACACACACACACACACACACACACACACACACAGACACGAGTCAGCAACAGTTCAATAGTTGGGCTAAAGCGACCAACAAGGCATCAGTTTGCTAAGGTACTCAAGGGACCCCAAAACAAATATAGATATAGATATAGATATAATATAGATATAGATATAGATATATAGATATAGATATACGTATATATATACATATACATATAGATACACACACACACACACAAAGAGAAGTTTGGCCTGAACTACTTAAGGACTCAGAAAATACAGCATAGTTGCACCTCCAACTTGAGAAGTTTCCAATCCGTCAGCATGAGAAGGCTCAACGTGTTGCCACTGTGGATGTGAATGCAGGGACAGTGGATGACTAATCAGGCAGTAACAGGATGAGAGAGGGATTTTCCTGTTGTCTTGGAATCACAGTGAAGTCAGCAGCTGAATCTCGAGAGGATCCAAGGTCTTCCAGGGAGAGTGGCCACTATCAGCAAGGCTTGCTGGGAGGTGCAAGGACCAATCCCACTTTCAGAGACTCACTTGCTCTCCCACTCCCAACAGAAAGGGCCATGAGAAGGTTTCTGGCCTCAAGGGGGTTGTAATGTATGGGCTATTCCTCCCCTTCTCCATGTGGAAGGGGGGAGAATGGAGGTACTCCCCTAAAGCCAAGTGATGGAGACTCTACGAGAATGACCACTGAAGACCGCAGGGTCTAGGCAAAGGGGGCTGGGGTGAGGGATGGTGGTGGAGAGGGGCTTCAGTTCCTGCTGGCTGAAGCAGCAGAAGCTGCAGGTGGTCTGTGGAGGAGAAGCACAGGGGTGTGGGGGGTGGGGGCGGAAGTCCCATGGGAAGAGAATCCTGGGAACATAGGCGCTTCAAGAATTGTCTTTTTGTCTTTTCAGGTCCTATCTACCCACTTTTCCAAGTCCTCAAGACCTCCAGACCCACTTCCCAGGCTACCAACCCTCCCCAGCTGACTAGAGGCCACACTGCATGACCCCTGGGGCATTTCCACTAGACCACAATGCGAGCTGTGCAAATGGCGGCCCTGCCCATTGTGTCCGCTACGATGTGCTCAGCTGCAAGTAACAATAAACCACAAATGGCTTCATCCAAAATGGCGCTTACTGTTCCTTAACAAGAAGTCTGGAGCTAAGCATACTAGCCATACTCTGTCATTCTCAACATGTTGGCTTTTTAGCCATGGCCTGTCTCCTTGGGGTTGCAAACGGGACTGCGGTGGCTCCAGATATTATATTTTGACACCAGTGGCTCAAGGTGGAAGGAGAGGGGCAGGGAGAGAAAGCTACGTCTTTTGACAGAAAAGGGCTGTGGTCCAGAGTTCCTTTCTGTCTCATTGACCAAAACAGAAGAGAATAGAATTGCTCTAAATGGTTCAGGCCAACCATGGTGCTTGCCCTGAAGTCAAGGACCCACGAGCATCCTTTTATCAGTAGTCAATAGGTTGAGTAAATTGGCTGAACAGGCAATGACCAGACCCCTGTTTCTGCCTTCAGTTGTTTTCTTCATGAAGCCGGAACACAGGCTCATTTCAGGCATTGCCTCCTTCACTCATGAATTCGACGACTGTTGATGGGATAACGTCCACATGGCGGGCTCTGTGCTAGCCAGGTCCTGGAATCATGGGTCAGTCTCTTTAATGACACACTCAGGAGTTCCCTCGGTCTCTTGGTCCTATCTTCTTCTTCTTCACCACCTCCTGACCCATGCCAATTCCAGTCGAGCCTCCTTGGTTCTCACTCCCGGCTGGAGCCTTGCTGACCGGCCCATTGAAATACTAGATGTTCAGCCTCATAACTGGATTCCTGACACATCCCAGCAGCTCTTACACCCACCCCCAAGGCAGCCATTCCAAATGTCCCCCATTGCCCACCAAACCCCACCCTACTCTTCTCATCAGATATTTTCTAGTTCCTTCCCGGGCAAGCTGAGGTCACGAATGTGTTCTTTCATCTTTACTCCCCTCGAGAGGCACACTTAGTTACCGTAAGTTCACTCAGTCTCACCTGGAGCTACCCTTTCTTTTCTGGCCCTTCTTTTAAAGCCCAGCTCAAAGGTCACCTCCTTTTTTATGTTTATTTATTTATTTTGAGAAGAGAGAGAGGAGGAGAGGGGCAGAGAGAGAGAGAGAGAGAGAGAGGGAGAGGGAGAGAGAGAATCCCAGGCAGGCTCTTCACCATCAGCAGAACCTGATGCGGGGCTCGATCTCACGAATTATGAGCTCATGACCTGAGCCGAAATGAAGAGTGAGATGCTCAACCAACTGAGCCGCCCAGGCGCCCCAGTTACTTCCTTTTCAAAACCTTAATAGGAATAATCCCATCACTAGCATTTACTGCATATCTGACCCTGGGCTGAGCATTTGGCATGAATTACCTCAATTTTATCCTCGCACGAAACTACGAGCGGGGGGGGGGGGGGGGGCGCACCATGTCCATTAGGGAGACAAGAAACGGAAGCTTAGATTAAGTTATTCCAGGGTGGGGCTGGGATTCAAGCCCGGATCTGCCTGGAACTCGAAAAGTCCTGCTCCTCAGCACTGAGCGGAATCTCCTCGGGCTCACCCAGTCCCTGTCACTTGTGTCCGCCCTGCACATGCACACGCATCCTCTCCGCAAACAATCACCCCACTGATGACACCTGTCTCTCTTCTTGTCTGTTTCCCACCCTGGACTGGGAGTGGCCCCGGGGGCGCAGAGATCCTGTCTGATTCACAGTGTCCTCCCCGACACCTGCCATTCCTGTTACGCGGCAGCCACCGGTGGAGCCTCAGTCATGACCGAGGGGGCTGAGTGACGCCAGCGGAGACCTGGGCTGAATCAGGACTGGTTCCCAGCAAAAGGGGTGCTCTGCCACGAGGCGCACCTCCCTGCATCATTCACTCAGCAAATATGTGCTGGGCGTCTTCTGCGTGCCGGCCACTATTTTAGGTGCTGGAGACAGAAAAGCAGATAAAGATCCCCGCCCCTCGGCAAGCTGACAGCCCAGGGGGGTGGGCGCTCAGGCTTTCTCCAGGCACCGTGCCCAGCTTTCTACTGCCCTGTTTCCCCATTTCCCCTCAACGCTGGGACACTCACAGCGTTTACTGTCAACCTGTCGTGTATCTCCTAAGACTTCTATCCTCTAAGTTCATCACTCAGGCTAAGCGGCTGAAGGACCTTCAATAAAAGCAGGTACCGAAGGGACAAAAGCTGGAGGCTTAAAAGAACCGCCCCGCCCCGGCCAAACTGCCACCCTCCACAGGGCTCCTTCTCTAGCCGCTGTCTGTGATCGTGAGTCGTCCACTGAGCTCCCCGGGAGGGCACGGGGTGCAGCGACTGCCTTTCCCTATGACATCAGGTCCCCTTCCACCGTCCCTCTTGAGGATCAGATCACCTCCGTTCTGGAGCGCACCCATTTCCCCCCGCCCCGCGCTGGGGGTGAGAATTTGCCCTTCAGGACTGGGTGAGACGAGGGGCTGCTTGCAAACCCCCCAGACCTGGACCAGAGACGGCCCCGATGGTCATTCCACCAAGACATCCGTCCGTCTGCAGCCTGACCGTCAGGTACATTCTCGCCACGCGTCTTCAGGAGAGACCGCAGACAAGGAATGCAAGTCCCCACGGGGTAGCTGACCCCCCAAGCTCTTTGCTCTGGGTCACACCATCCAATGCACCCGGTGCACCTCCCTGGGGGTGCGGAGAGGGAGGTGCACACGGCAGAGGGCTCCGTCCGTGAGCGCTGAGGTCACCCACCTCTCCATGCCGCTCGTGGCTTGACAGCCAGAGGCAGGGGGCGCGGAGCTCAGTCTCTGCCTCTCCCAGGAGCCCCTGTTCCCGCCGAGGACGACGACTCCAGGGCCGGGAGCCGTGGGCTCCACCAGTGACGGCGTGTCTCAGGCCGAGCCACCTCCGCCCGGAGCGTCCAACCCCGCCCTTGGCCCTGGCCCAGGAGTCCCTGCCACGGTCTGCCCGCTTCTCGCCCCGCTTTTCGCGGAAGGGACGTTCCCACGCTGGGCATGTCCTGATTGCTGATTCCAGAGTTACGGGTCCAGGGCAGGGCTGGGGGTGAGCTGAGCCACCGACATGTGCCCAGGGCCGCCCAGGTGTGACCGGACAGGCATCGGTGCTCCTCCTGTTCTACTTTTTTTTAATTTTAATTTTTGTAATGTTTATTTTATTTTTGAGGGAGAGAGAAAGAGACAGCATGAGCAGGGGAGGGGCAGAGAGCGAGGGAGACACAGAATCGGAAGCAGGCTCCAGGCTCCCAGCTGCCAGCACAGAGCCCGACGCGGGGCTCGAACCCGCGAACCGCGAGATCATTACCTGAGCCAAAGTTGGACACTTAACTGGCTGTGCCACCCAGGCCCCCCACGTTCCCCTCTGTTCTAATTAGGGCAGTCCTGAGCCTAATTTTCCTGCCAGGCCACCCTTCTCACCTCCCACCTCCACCCCCTGCCTCCAACACCCCTGTAGCCCCGTCCAGGGGTCCGGAGTGAGCAGGCCCACCGAACCCAGGCTCCAGTGGAAGGAGCTGGTTTTGCAGCCACATGGCGGGGGGTGGGGTGGGGGGTCTGGGTTTCCCAAGCCCCCGCAAGAGGGCCCAACCTCACAGGAGGGGACGCAGGAAGGGTTTGGATGGGCAGCGGCCTGCATGCCAGATCCAGGCTCCGGAGTCCGCAAGGACATTAAGCCTCCAGGATGCATCCTCCTGGGAAGAACCTGCAGGCGGTGGCCTCGGCACGTCCCAGGACAGGCCACTGTGCCTCTCCCAGACTAAGCCCCGGGCAGACGCTCCCCAGCCCCGTCAGCATGAGGTCACCCTGCCGGTAGGAATTTCCTGTCCCCCAAACACTGAGTGGAGACGGTCCCGCCCTCCACCCCATCCGTGGGCTTCCGGACTCACCAGACACCTCGGGCATTCATTGCCAGGCAGCGCTGGATCCTGGCCTCAGGGCCTCATCGAGGCTGGAGACAGGACAGGGTCCACCGTCCACGGCAGAAAGCAGAGCCAAGGGGGCGGGCCTGTTCCGTGGCCGGTGCCCTGTGCACCAGACAAGCCTGCTTTCCTGAGCAGCAGACCCACCGAGCCCCATCGTGATTGCACCCTCCCGGTACTTAGCACAGTGGGTGGTGTGGGATCCTGGGTCTCTGGGGAAACTGAGACCTAAGCGACAAGGTACACGATCGGGTGAATCCTAGTCAGATGACGGTGACAGAAACCTTTCCTGGCTGGGACGCGAGCCCAGGCATGCACTTTGCCACACGCTCCGCGAACCCCGCGAACCCGCGAACCCACCCCAGTGTCCGCTGCGAGGAGGAGGGAGATGGCCTCAGAAGCAGCAGGCCGTGGTGGCTGGGCTGGGCCAGGACTCGGCGTGAGGTTCCCCGAAAGCAGGACCGAGGCAGAAGTGGAGGGGCTGTTTGCGTGTGTGGGTAGAGACGCGGAAGGACAAGGGGGCCCAGCTCTCAGAACGTGACCAGAACAGGAGAGAGAGGCCGCTGTTCACTCTGGAAGGGGCTCGGCGTGTGAGGACACCAGGCGCCTGGGCCTCACGAGGGCCTGCTGTTTGCACTCCCGGGACGCAGAGTCCTCGGATGGGCGGGCGTCCTGTCCAGACAGGTCCCTCCGGTCACAGAATCAGTCACAGGCGCCCTCAAGTGGATTCACAGCGGCAAGAGGAGGAGGGCGGACAGGACGGTGAGCATCTGTCACACCCTACCCCCTTCCGGAAATAACCTAGCGGGGCTTCCAGGCGGCCAAGAGTGGCCCGAGATGGGTCACGAGACACTGACACAGAATGACCTCTGATGGCGTGCCCACATTTGTGTCCACAGGCCGGAGAGATCGGAGAGAATCGGAATATTTAAGCAGATGGGGTTTTAGTCCTTACAGTTCTCATTTGTCCCCCAACAGAATACCACTCGCTGCGTGTCTTCGCATTACAACTCAGTATTTGCTCGTGAAGGACATGTGGACGATACAGAGGAACCAGGAGAGGACAACAAAGGTTACTTGGAAGCGTTTCTCCACAGGTAACTACTCTTCACTTTCCGTGTTACGTAAACACACTGCGTTGTGATTCACTCTATCCTCTTAAAAGTACACTATGAGTCGCTTCTCGTGTCAACAAACGCTCTTTGACATTCTTTTCTTTTTTTTTTTCTTTTTTTTAACGTTTATTTATTTTTGAGACAAAGAAACAGAGCATGAGTGGGAGAGGGGCAGAGAGGGAGGGAGACAGAACTGGAAGCAGGCTCCAGGCTCTGAGCCATCAGCCCAGAGCCCGACGCAGGGCTCGAACTCACGTACCGCGAGATCGTGACCCTGAGCTGAAGTCGGACGCTTAACCGACTGCGCCACCCAGGCGCCCCTGACATTATTTTCTAATGTCACTTTAGCATGCCTTTCCTATAAGCCTGACAGAAATTGTGTAACCAATTCTTCTATTGGCCACTAAGGCGGCCTACAACCATGAGCCGTACAATTAAAAGCTGTGTGGACCAGCCAGAGAAATCTACACACACACACACACACACACACACACACACACACACACACACATCCACACCCTCATTCTGAGGATGAATTCCTAGGAAGATACTTGCTGGGCAGGTGGTATGCACATTTTTAAGGCTTTGATACACATTGGCGAGTTGTCTTCCAGAAAGGTCGTTTCAATCTACATCCCCACCTACAAAGCCGGAGAATGTCTCTAGCTCCCCAGCCTCCCCCACAATCCCCTCCGGGCCTCCCCCTGCACCCCGCAAATGGGGATTATCCGTCTTTTATAATCTTTGTCAACTTGCAAGTAGAAAGTGGTCATTTTTAGCTGTTTAAATACCCATTTCTTTGATTTTTAGTAAGGGCAATCAGAGCATCTTTTGACTATTTTCATTTCTTCCTATGGAATTTGCCTGTTTACATAAATTATTTTATTACTGGATGCTTATTACGTCCCAGACATTGGGCATTCTCTACTTGGTGTGTTCACCTTTTCCTTACCAACCTTTAGGAGCTCTTTATAGGATATTAATATTTGGCTTTTGCTTGTCGTGCTATAAAGACTTCATCCCTCTTTGTCTTTTCTTTCTCTTTTTTAAAAATCTTTATTTGTTTTTGAAAGAGAGAAAGAGAGAGAGAGAGAGAGACAGAGTGGGAGCAGGGGAGGGGCAGAGAGAGAGGGAGACGCAGAATCGGAAGCAGGCTCCAGGCTCCCAGCTGTCAGCCCAGAGCCCGACGCGGGGCTCGAACTCCCGGACTGCGAGATCATGACCTGAGCCGAAGTCGGCCGCTCAACCGACTGAGCCACCCAGGCGCCCCTATTTGGATATATTAGGCAAAAATCTAACTTTACCTTTTCCCCAAAGAGTTACCCAACGGCCCCCAGTAGTGTTTATGGAGTAATCTTTTCCTTTCTTATTGGAACTGTCACTTTTATCACACACTAAATTCCTACAGGTACCAGGTTCTGTTCGTTGGCGATATTCTGCCTCTGCCCTGCTTTTAACTCTGAGATTTCCACCCTACAAAACCACAGTCCTGGACCGGTCCAACCTCCGTCTTCCCACACCTCCTCTGGCTGCCGAGGGCTGATGGGAAGTTGCTCGATTCCGCTGGTTGGTGCTGTCCCGCGTCCACAGTGTCGAGCCTCAGCTGGGCCCCAGCTCTGCCTTGCAGTCAGGCCGCCTCCCACTCCCAATCCCATAACAGCCATTTCAAACCCCCATCTCCTTCCTCCTCCACCCCATCGCCAAGATAACCTTCCCTTCTAGCTCAAGAAACAATAGAAGCCCTGTTGGATCTTTCTCAACTTCTGTACCCACCAACCTTCCCTCCTTGAGGAAAAACAATCGCCAACGTTTGCTGAGTCCTCACCGTGTGCCAGGCACTGTTTTAGCCACTATACGTGCGGTCTGTCCTCACAACAACTTTGTGGAGCTGGTCCTCTTATCCCCAGATAACAGCAAAAGAAACCGGAAGCCAGGTTACGTAGTTTGTCCAAAGTCACACTGCTAATAATGGCGGAAAAGTGTGACTGGACTCCCGGGCAGTGCCTTGAGAGTTCAAGTTCCTGACCACTCACTCTTGTGTGTAACTCTTTTCAGTCTTGCTGTGCGTTAGCACGTGGGGAGTGCGGATTACCGCGGCTTTAATCTTTGTTCTCTGGTGTGGTAGGAAAATCATTCCCTTTTTCATTTATTCCCCAAATACTGGAGCCCCTCTTATGTGCCAGCCACGGTGCTGGGGATCCAGCAGGAGGCGAAACCAGACACAATCTCCATCCTGCCAAAGCTGATGGTCTGTTGGGGCCAACAGACATTGACCAAAGGATCGTATCGCCAACAAGCACAAAACCACATCCCAAGCAGATATCCCAAAGGACAGGAACGTGGCTCTGTGGGAGTGGCCAGTCAAGGCTTGAGCAGCGGGGGTGGGGGCGCAGGGGGAGAGCCTTCCTGAGAAAACGGCCAATGAGCTAAGGACCTAAGACCGAAGGTGAGGAGGAATCAACAGGCAGGATCCAGGCGAGGGCAGGGTATGTCCCAGTGTTCCCTCCACGTTTAGTGACATGCCGGGAGAGGCCTCCAGGCAGACGCAGACACAGGACTGTCTGGGACCCCCCACCAAGCTCAGCCCACGGCTGCCCCAAGCCGTGGTCAGGAGTCATGAGTCGGATCTGCAAGGTGTGGGACGAGGAGGTGATCTCCCTGTCCAGTAGTGTCATTAGTGACTGCAGCTGTCGGCCCCGCGACTTGTACCCGTATATGAGGCCACATGACCTCATCTGTCCACAGACTCTCCTGACTTCCAAAATGTTAACTGTTACATTTTTTAAAAATGTTGGTTTAATTTTGAGAGAGAGAAAGAGAGAGAGAGCACACACAAGTGGGGGAGGGACAGAGACAGAGGGAGACGCAGAACCGGAAGCAGGCTCCAGGCCTGACAGCTGTCAGCCCGGAGCTCAACGCGGGGCTCGAACTCACGGACCGCGAGATCATGACCTGAGCTGAAGTTGGATGCTTAACCGACTGAGCCCCCAGGTGCCCCAAAATGCTAAGAACTCTTATTGGAGAGTCATGATGATTCTCTGTGGGGGGAGGAGGGATGTCAGGGTCTAAAGCAAACCTGGCTTTCATCCACGTTTGGGGAAGACCATCCATTCCCTTGTTGTCATGTTTTCTAGTGCAGGAACTTCTTGCCTCTAATCCTGATCCTTACTCTCTTCATAGGAATGGACCGAGTTACTGGATCAAAAAGAGGCTGACATACGCTGGTTCACATTTGGAGGAATGTGAACTCTCCTTCCCTCTACCTGGGACAGGTGCCAGGCTGCCATCCTGGGTGAGTATACGTCGATTACTGACCTGAACTTTTCCCCACGTGGGCTGTCCCGACGCCTGTCCAGGGGCAACACGGAGGGGCACGTACGTAGCCAGGGCTGGTGAGCCCTTTTGGCCAGGCGTCTCAAGACGCATTTTCCAATCAGCTCGTTAATTACAAAGCTGATGGGTTAAATCTCCACCCATCTGTTTCACATGTCTTCTATTTATCAATTGGTTCCATATTTGGGAGATGGAAAAAAAAAAAAAAGGAGCATTATTTATCCATCGCCCTCCCCACCCCAACCCACCTGTAGGACACATATTGAGAGTATTTTCCCTGCTTAAGGCTCTGGGGTCCTAAATCAACTTCTGTAACGAAATGCAGGTGAAGATCTCTTAGAACCCAAGGATCAATGCCCACTCCCTTCCTCCACCCCCTGCTTGGGAGGTGATGGGGGATCTGAGATGGGAAACCCCGAGACAACAGTTCAAGCCTCCGACGTTATGTCTGAAGCTATTTGCCAGGGCACCCTCAGTTAACCACCACCAGCAACACACAGGCCGTCTCCCCATGATTCACGATGTTGGATCATCTGGGCCTCTTCAGCCCTCTATTAACACAACTACTTGGGAGATGTTTCCTGTGGCCAAGAGGCCAAACCAAAGGCGTCCCAGGGTCCCTCGAGGGCACTGGAGGCGGGGGGAGACCCTTGCCCTCGTCGTGGGTCCTGCCTCGCATCTGTCAGTAGGCGACAGAGTTCTCACAGGTCATCTGGTCCCACGGCAGAGGGAGGGGCTGGCGCTAGGGTCAGCCGCTGTTCTGGGGACAGCGGCGGCCGGGGGAGGAGAACAAGGGGTGACCCCTGAACAGAACCTTTACGTAAGGGAGTAGGCACTCAGGGGGTGCTGTGGAGAGACAAAGGGCAGTTGTCCATCATCAGAGTCACCAGGTGGAGACAGGGTCGTCGGCTAGGGGGTGGGAACGGTACTGAAACCTCAAAAGGGGCTGGTTGACATCATCGTCTCTGGGCCCCCCTTTGCCAGTCTGCATTTTGCCAGTGGGAGAGGTGGGGGGGGGGACTGAAGAGAGGTGGAGGGCGGGCACTGAAGACGACTGACCTGAGTCAGGGCTGCCTGTCTGGGAAAACCCATCAATGTGGAAGTGGATTCTTGGTGATCTTTAAAGGCTTTGTGTTTGCACAGCTGGCAAGGGCGGGCCCATAGCAGCAACAGCGGCTGGCATTTTTGAGACCTTAAAAGTATGCTAAGCATCATGCTAAGCCATTACATTCCGGAACGCTTCCCCTGGGGAATAGCAGAGGGAGAGAAGGGGCGAGGCTAAGGTTTGGCTGAAAGCGCACTTTTAGGAGGAAGGTCTGGCCTCTGCCTAGGGTGCCAGGGGCAGCCCGGCACTAACTCATGAGAAACATCCTAACAGCCACTGTCTGAGGCTGCATGGCAGCCTGGGGACTGTCTGGCAGGGAAGTGTGACTGGAGGACACCAGGTGGTGAGCGGGCGGGTAGAGGCATCCACGGAGGCCTGCCAGCCCTCTGCTCCACCATCCTGGGGGCCCCAGCATCTCCTCTACCCTGTGCCCTCCCACAAGGGACAGGGGGCTCGCTGCCACCTCCTGGCCTCAGCTTGGGGCAGCTCTCCCATCTCAGAGGAAGGGCAGTCCCACCCCCACCCGTGTTTGCAAACGCAGACTTGAGAAGGAGCAGGTTCCTGGACCTCTCTGCACACCTCCCCTACCATGAGGCCGGCTGATAATCCCAGGACTCCCACAGCCTTTGACCTCCTCTTCGCAAGAGAAACGACAGCCCCTCTCTCCTGCCCCTGCTCTGGAGGAAACACGACCTGGTGTTTCTGGAATCCTAACAGGCACACGTAGGCCCAAGCTCAGGTTCAGGAATGGGCTCCTCCTCTCAGCCAGAGAAGATAAAAGAACCAGGACCTAGAGGGGCAAATATTCCTGTGGACGCTCACGTCTTCCCTCGGCTTTATTTATTTTAAGAATAGTTATCTTGGACCCCCAGAGTTTACAGTGTTTCAGTCGGCTGCAGGGCTCTGACGCGGAGCCTGGTGTGCAAAGCACACACACGAGGGGGGAGGCTGCCTGCAGAGGGGGGAGGTCATTTTAAGAGTTTTAGGGAAAAGGTAGAGCCTAAGCCTTCTGAAACCTTAATCATCATTTATGGCTGGGATGCTGATGTGCCCGAGAAGCATCAGGGCTGCTGCTAGCAAACAAAACCAAATTTATAAGCAAACAGGGCACTGCCACGGCCGTGTCAAATACTGGGCAAATTAACGTATTGTTAAGTCTTGAATATCGCAGGCCTTAGCCAAGCCTCTCCCTCTTTTTCTCCGTCCCCCAGACTCCATTCAGTCCCTTTACAGTATTTGAGAAGGAAGCACTCCTAAGCCCAGAGAGTCTGGGTTCTCTATTTTAGCTTCTTGAATTTAAAGTTAAGTATGTGATTTGTTCAGCAGTAGTCTTTGACGGGGATGTTTATCTTGTCTGAGAAATGTTTGGAAGTATGAAATATCCTAGTCATACTCAAAAGTCAACTTGGCCTGCTTCTCTTCCAGGAAAGGAACCCCCTCTGCATAAGGAAAGGAACCCCCTCTGTATAAGCTCTGTTCCAGGTCGAAACACAGAAAACCCAACCGAAAGTAGGCCAAACAATAAAGGGTTTTATTGGCTTTTGTAACTGGAAGCCGAGAAGTAGTTGGGTGGGCTTCAGGGTTGGTTTGATCCAGCAGTTTAGTGAGGAACTTAAGGATGGTAATTTTTTGCTATCTTTATGCTCTTGACTTCACCCTCTCTGAAAGCTTCATTCTGAAGCTAGTCTCCCTCATGATGACAGTTCCTGACTTCACAGGTGCACACCATGCCCTCCAGAAGATCAGAGAGTGTCCTTGCCTACAGTGCTCTTGGAAAGGTGAGCATTTTTATTTTTTGGAAGTGCTTCATCTCATCGTCCAGAGAACTAAATTGGGTCACAAGCTCATGGGAGAGTGCTATGGACTGAGTAGTTCAGGCAATCATAATGACAAAGGATTTGTGATTGTCCTGGTTGGCTTAGACCAAAAAGAACTCGCTCTTGGAGCACTCCTATCACACGTGCTACACCGTGGGGTGTGGGTAAGGGGTGGACGTTGCGGACATTGCCACACAGTCCACCCCATTCTCCCTAGCACTGCCACCATCTTTGGCAAGGAGTTACTCAGCTTTCGTCTCACGGGTGGAAAGCACATCACTGCTGGGACAGCTCATGCTGTGGTAGGTCAGCTGCGACATGGTCCCTTCTTGTGTGGAATATGGCTGCCTCAACCTTCTCGCATCTCTACCTTCTGGACCGTCAGAGAACAAAGCCAGCTCCCCATTTTCATTGGCCCTTCTTTCTTCTGAGCAGAGGAGCCGGGGAGATACTGATTTTTCAGGGACTAGGAGGAAAACAAGTTAACTGTCCTTCCTTCCACGCTTTTATCAGGGTTCTGCCTTAAGAAGGCAACTCTTGGGCGCCTGGGTGGCGCAGTCGGTTAAGCGTCCGACTTCAGCCAGGTCACGATCTCGCGGTCCGTGAGTTCGAGCCCCGCGTCGGGCTCTGGGCTGATGGCTCAGAGCCTGGAGCCTGTTTCCGATTCTGTGTCTCCCTCTCTCTCTGCCCCTCCCCCGTTCATGCTCTGTCTCTCTCTGTCCCAAAAATAAATAAACGTTAAAAAAAAAATTAAAAAAAAAAAAAAAAAAGAAGGCAACTCTTGGGGCTGTGTCTTACACCAGCACCCGTGGCAAAGGAGGCATAGTAATGAGACTCTAAAAGAGGAGGGGGGAGATCTTGAAGATGCTTGCCTTGGGGTGATCCTGTGGGTTCCTCAAGCAGTAGCCCTGCTTCTGGTAGGTCTTGTCCATGTCTATGGATGGTATGCAGTTCCTCTCCCAGAGCCAATTTGGGGAGCACGGAATGTGGTTCATTCAGAGACTACAATTACTCCCGATGGTCACGTTTCACCTGGCCTTGTGGGTGCCACACAGACAGGTCTTTGTAATATTCTCGTCACTACAATTTCAGCAATAAAATAAGTTACTTCTTGCCCTCCCCGATCAACCCCCTGGCCTAAAAGCACGTCTTGCCCCAGAGGCTAATACCGAAGACGGCAATGAAGCCACATGGAAATAATGACGTGGGTAAACTTCTTTTCCAATCTTTGCTCCCCATTTCTTTTTCATGTCTTATTGCATAAAAGAACCTTTCTATGTTAATAACGATGGTAACGACTAGACAGTAGGCTCCCTGAGAGCAGACATCACTTTTATACGGCTTTGTATGCCAGCACCAAGCACCTGGGATATACCTGAGACCGTGTGCACACAGACAATGATGAGACCAAGTATAAAAAACAGAACTGTGACTTCCATCCTGCAGCAACGCACCCAGGAAACCAATCATTCTATCTGCAGTAATTAGTCTAGGAAGCTGCTAGAAGCCAGACATGCAGGAGGCCAGACTGCTGAGTCTAGCAGCAATCCAGGAAGCTAAGCTCTTTCACAATCAGCCCCGAATGGCCAGACTTCACGAATAACTAAGAGCTTCCTTACATTTTGTCTTTGTTTCCAACTTAGGACCAACCAGAGCCAGCCAGATACGACCCCTAACCGATCACATCGGATGTCCTGCTTCTGGTTAGTTCACCTGCCGCCTCCCCACTCCCAGCAGCCTCCGGTCGGGCCACACCTGAAGCCTCGCCTTTCTCCACGGTAAATCTTGCTCCCTGCCCTGCCTGCCTTCGAGTCTCTGCCCCGATGCAAGTGACGGGGATGGACTCCCGTTCTACAGCGGGTTCAGAATAGATTTTGCTTGTGTTATTTGGATTTGGTTTATTTCTACGTAGTCGGTTCTCAATAATTGTTGCGTGGAGGAAGAAAAGGATTAAAGATGTTGAGGAAATCTATATGGAATACAATTATCCCCAGCTTTACTGAGCTACAACTGCCACCATGTTGTGTAAGTTTAAGGTGATTTGCGACACGCACAGCTACATAATTTTTATTCGCCAAGCACATGTAACGAAGCTGGGAAAAATCCACATTAAAAAAAAAAAGAGCAAAGGAAGGAAGTAGGGAATCTGTTGTTTCTTTGTGCAGAGGGACTACTAGATTTTTGCCGTTGGACATAGTTTTCTCCGTTAAAACCAATCAGGCTGAGAAAAGAAAATTCAACATCTCACGTGACTGAACCATGAGGTTAAAATGTGGGTTCTGATCCAGTAGGTCTGGGGTGGGGCCTGAGGTCCTGCGTTGTGACAAGGTTCCGCAGGGAGCCGGTGCTGCTGGCTTATCCCGCACCCAACGCAGCCAGAGCTTCGAGGTCTGGGAGGTAACTCCAGGCGGACCGCACCATTTCCGTCCCCAGCATCTCAAAACCAAGATGGACAGCCTACGTCTCAGATAGAGAAACTGCATGTGACGGTCCCCGGTGGAAGTCAATTCCTCTACAGGTTACCAAGAACACAGAAAACAATGTATATTTTGATTCCAATTAAAAAAAGGGAATGATGTTCCCCGGCAGCCTTCCTGTTCAGAAACAAAAACTCCTCCTCATGCTTTGATTGAAGGTGAGGTGCTTTCTTAATCTGGACTTATTGACTGGACAGCTGGGCAAATCCCGCTGCGGCAAATTATTGCCAAATGTTGCGGAATCTCCCTTGCCATGCTGGTTCGACGGTTTGGTTGGAATTCTGAGCTAGGGGGAGAAGGATATTTGGGAAATTATTTTGCCTCGCTGAACGTGACAGACCCTGGGACTCGTGTGTGATGATTACCAAAACCAGTACTCACGAGCGCTTTCCCAAATCAGGACTCATTCCCCTGAGCCGACTCTTTAC
>NW_024412416.1:3610209-3613097 GCF_014898765.1 Herpailurus yagouaroundi | reverse complement strand
TAAATAAACGTTGAAAAAAAAAATTAAAAAAAAAAAAAAGATAAAAATCTTATTGCCGCATGGATGTCTACAATAGGATGAAAGTTAGGTCTTTTTTCTAACAATTCTGTCAGACTGTTTTCTTTCAAAAGGGGAATGAGACCTCAACAAGGAGGCTGTGCCAACGGATGTGGTCAAGGAGTGCCAGGATGAGAGGAGTCCCTGGGGGGGCTCAGTCGGTTGAGCGTCCGACTTCGGCTCAGATCACGATCTCACGGTTCGTGAGTTCGAGCCCCGCGTCAGGCTCTGTGCTGACAGCTCGGAGCCTGGAGCCTGCTGCGGGTTCTGTGTCTCCTTCTCTTGCTGTGCCCCTCCCTGCTTGTACTCTCTCTCTCTATTTCTCTCTCAAAAATAAATACACACACACACACACACACACACACACACACACACAAGAAGTGCCGGGATGAGAGGCAGGTGGTGAACCAGAGGCTGGTTGAATTATCTAGAAGGGCCCTCGAAGCCGGAGATGTCTGAGATTCTACATCTGACATACCCACTCATTTCCTCCACTCCAACTCAAGACTGCTGCACGTGGCCGGGGAAGGGCTGTGCTGGCCCCTCGGTGTCATTTCTGGAAAGGGACAGACCAATCGAACCGCTTTCCTAGACCTTCTCTCCCTCACCCATCACTGTCACTTCTGGCAGGCAGAGCGAGAAAACAGTCTATATTCTTTGCTTACACAGATCTGAGTCCTAGCTCCCCACTTATCATCCGGCGACCTCGAGAAGGTCGGCTACGGTTGCTCCAAGCTTCTTTAATCGTCTTGTTATTTCTGTACGTATTCAGTGCGTACTGAGTGTTTACTGCATGTCAGGGTTGACTGCGCTGGGTTTGGGGAGTGTGGCAGTGAGGAAGACACCGCCCCCTGCCCCCACGCGGAGGAGACGGAAATAAGGAAGGAAACGGCCATGCGAGGTGTCGGTGACAGCACGGTCGGGGTGACAGGACGCAGGACGACAGCCAGCCTCCTCTTCTCTAAAGAGGCAGCTTCTGGTGGCAACGAAGCGTCAGTGCCAGTCGGACGAAGGATGGGGCACGGCAGGCGGAGGGCACGTGGGGAGTCCGGGGGACAGCACACTGTCCGTCGTGGCCACAGCCCGGCATCGGGGAGGGGATGCGGAAGGCGGGGAGACGAAGTGGAGAAATGCAGCTGGCAGAACAATCCGGAAGCAGAGCGTAAGCCTCGAGATGAGGACACGGGCTTGAGGCCATCTTGTGGGGAGTGACAGGTCTTGGTTCCTCTCCTTCTCCGTCCTGCCTCGTCCACGTCCACAGAAAGTCCCGCTTCTCTGCTTCTACAACACACCCCAGACCCCGCTCCTCACACCCACGGCCCCCCGGTTCCGGCTGATGTGAGTCCAAACAAGCCCCAGCCCGTTCCTTCGGCCCGGGTGACAGACCCTGCCGGTCCGAAGCAGTGCAGGGGGGCGGGGGCAAGGGGGTCCACCCCCGGGGGGCAGGCAGCCTGCTAACACTGAGCTGGGCGCTGCAGGTGAGGAATCCGGACCCGGTCCCTGTTCTAGTGCATGTTACTGTCCTCTGGAGGAGGGAGGAATTAATAAAAAGTCACATAAGTAACCGTAAAGCTCCAACAGTGGCAAGTGCTCTGAGGCACCTGCCAGGTACAGGTAGCATCTGGCCCAGTCAGAGCCTTTGACGGAGGATGTGTCCCTTCTAGACGGTCAGGGAACGCTTCTCCAGGGCGGTGCCCGAGCTGGAAAGGGAAGGGGCGGTCATTCCAGGCAGGGGGACCTGGAGAGGAGGACACGGGAGCCCGGGGCGCCCAGAGCACGGCAGGGGCCGTGTGTGCGAGCCCGGGCTGGAGAGGTGCGTTGGGCTCGGGGGCCCGAAGGCGTTCGTCGTCCTCCAAGGAGCGTGTCACAGTGGCTGATGTGGTGGAGACGGCTCGACTTTTGACAGGCACACTGCTCCTGTGTGGACACCGGGTCCGGGGTCCCTGGCGGGCAAAGGGGGTGTGGTGAGGAGGCTGTCGATGGGGTTTACGGGAAGAATCATGGGGCCCTGGAGCAGAGGTGTGACGGGGGAGCTGAAGAGAGCGGATGGTGTCTTTGGGAGAAACTGAGGTAAACCCGACAGAACCTGGGGATGGAGAGAAGTGTCCACGGTGAGCCCCGGAGGTCCCTCCCAGACCTGCCATCTGATACGTGGAACCCGGTGCACTGAGCTACGGGGGGGGGGGGGGGGGCGGGGGAGGCCGTCCCCAGCTCTGCGGTCAAGTGTTCGGTCCACACACATGAAGGTCTGTCATTGAAAGGAAGGAGAGAAGGGGTAATAGGGGACAGTCGGCATCTTCCATCGTAGGGAACCCACTAAACACTCGTAGGAAAACACCACACTCCACTCCAGTGTGGTCCTCGAAGACCTTGTGGCCTTTCCCTGAAGAGTGGAAGAATCCGAACCCTGTGTTGGGGTTGAAGGAGGGCCACTGTGCTCCTAGAGGAGATGCCCGGGCTGGGCCTCCCGAGTCCCCTCATACCACGGCTAAATGTCTTCAGCACTTGAGCTGACCGGTGGTGGGTTTCTCTAATGAGGGTGGGAAGGGAAAGCCTCCACTGGAGGAGAAAAATGGAGAGGATGAGGGGCGCCTGGGTGGCTCAGTCAGTTGAACGTCCGACTTCAGGTCAGGTCATGATCTCACGGTCTGTGAGTTCGAGCACAGGGCCCTGTGCTGACAACTGGGAGCCTGGAGCCTGCTTCGGATTCTGTGTGTCTCTCTCTCTGCCCCTTCCCTGCTCATGCTCTGTCTCTCTCTGTCTCAAAAATAAATAAAAACGTTAAAAAATAAAAATAAAAATAAAAATAAAAATAAAAATAAAAATAAAAA
>NW_024412416.1:3568812-3610199 GCF_014898765.1 Herpailurus yagouaroundi | reverse complement strand
AAAAATAAAAATAAAAATAAAAATAAAAATAAAAATAAAAATAAAAATAAATGGAGAGGGTGGCATCTCTGATGAAACTTGCTTTGTGTTTTATGGCCATCGTGTGCTGCTAATGCCCCCGGCAAGCTGCCGCGAGGTGGAGACAGGCCTTGCAGCGGGACAGGCAGTTCATCCAGACCGCGCCGCCTCCTGGGCCTGCACAGGGACAGTATTTTATTTTATTAAAAAAAATTTTTTTAACGTGGGGGAGGGGCAGAGAGCGAGGGGGACACAGAACCCAAGCAGGCTCCAGGCTCCGAGCTGTCAGCACAGGGCCCGACGCGGGGCTCGAACTCACAAACCACGAGATCATGACCTGAGTCGAAGTCAGATGCCCAACCAACTGAGCCACCCGGGGGGCCCCTGCAGAGGGACCGTCTTTATGCCACAAGAAACTATTCATTAAGCAACATTCACCGTGAATACCGTTCAATGCCAGCCAAAGACGCTAAATTGTGCCTTAATATTCCACGAGGACAGGTGCTCACACTAAGAAATATTTCCGGACCCCCCAAGATAAGAGCAACCTCAGGCAAGTGAACCCTCGTAACATTTAACTGCTGCACCTGGCCTGACGTGCGTGCCATCCCTTACCCTGTGCCTTAGCTGTTTATGCACACGTTTTCATTTCCTGTTCTCAGCAGCCTACTTGGACGAATGACATACTTGAGTACATGGCACATGAGTTGAACAGTTTTCTAGAGAGAGAACCGCAGAATGCTCAGAGGTGTGGCCTGGCTGCTAAGACTGTAACATACACAACGTGCCATGGGGTTTTGGTAGAAGAAACCGAGAGAGGAGCAGCTGACCCTGAGGGAGGGAAGGCCTTTGCTGAGCTCACGTCGGGTCCCAGGCAAAGTAGCTGCCGGGCATATATTCATTTTTCCTCTCTAAGCAGAATTGAGGGGACAAACTGCCACCACATGGAAGCATTTCCACCTTGCAAAATTATTCCAAGGAAAGAAGAAACGGCTGGCCAAGAGCAAAACGCAATGTAGACTTTCAAACATTGCCAGAACCACAAAACCCGTCCCAAATGAAGAAGTGTCCCAACGATTTGAAAAAGAAAACCCATTCAGAATGGAAGTGAGGGGACAGAGATGGGACAATAGTCTTCCCACTATCCCCAGTCCAGAAGTCCACTTCCTGCAGCCACATCATCAACAACTGTCCAGTGAGCATCTCCGTGGGACGAAAATCACAAACAACGAATACAGACGCGTCACGTTCAACTGTTCTGTTTGTAGACAACACCCGAGGCTTTGAAATGGGGCGGGAGACCCGGCCATACTCATGCGAAAGCAACACGCTTTTTCCAGAAGACCACAGTCAATAATGGGAAATGCCTGCTAGCAGGAAGCTTTCAAATTACCGAGACCATTAGATGCAGTGGACATGACTTGAGCACACATACGTCTCTTGGAGTCAAAATATGAATGGATAATGGAATCTATGAAAGAAGGGATCAATGAAGCATTGCAATCTGCAAACAAAGGGAAGTGGACAGATGCCAGAGGAGACAGGTGAATGTTGGGATTACACCTCGCCCAGCTTTTTTTTTTTTTTTTTTAAGTTTACTTATTTATTTTGAGAGGGAGAGATAGGGAGAGAGAGCAAGGCAGGGCAGTGAGAGAGAGAGGCAAAGAGAAAACCCCAAGCAGGCTCCAAGCTGTCAGCACAGAGCCCGATGCGGGGCTTGATCCCACGACTGTGAGATCATGGTTTAAGCCAAAATATGAGTTGGTGGCTTAACCAACTGAGCCACCCAGGCGCCCCATACCCAGCTTTTTTACAAAAGCCTTGAACTAGGAGTAAACAGACTGGCTGTAAAGAGTAGCAGTTATGAAATATTTGAAATCTTTTGTAAGATTTCGGTTTTATACACACAATGGAGTACTACATGGCAATGAGAAAGAACGAAATATGGCCCTTTGTAGCAACGTGGATGGAACTGGAGAGTGTGATGCTAAGTGAAATAAGCCATACAGAGAAAGACAGATACCATATATTTTCACTCTTATGTGGATCCTGAGAAACTTAACAGAAACCCATGGGGGAGGGAAAGGAAAAAAAAAAGAGGTTAGAGTGGGAGAGAACCAAAGCATAAGAGACTCTTAAAAACCGAGAACAAACTGAGGGTTGATGGGGGGTGGGAGGGAGGGGAGGGTGGGTGATGGGTACTGAGGAGGGCACCTTTTGGGATGAGCACTGGGTGTTGTATGGAAACCAATTGGACAATAAATTTCATATATTGAAAAAAAAAATAAATAATAAAATAAAATTAAAAAAAAAAAAGATTTTGGTTCAAGACAGTGTTTCTCAACCAGAGGCACTTCTGCCCCAAGGGGACGTCTGGCTCTATGTAGAGGGATTTATGGTTGTCACAACTGGGGGGCGGTGGGCTTCTAGTAGAAGCCAGGGATGCCGCTCAACATTGTACAATGGACGATTCTTCCATTCTCTGCCACAATGAATTATCCAGCCCCAAATGTCAATAATGTCAAGGCTGAGAAGCCCTGGCCAAAGAGGAAAAAAATGCATGCAAAATTAAAAAAGGGACAATAATCCATGATTCCTTGAAATAGGATGTGTATCTGACAATATGAAGTTGGACCCTACTAAGGATGAGGCAGGAAAGCCGCATTCATGCCGTAAAACTTCAGAACCAAGCAAGAAGCAAAGACTTCAAACCCCGGGCAGTCCCTGCAGTTAAATTACTTGGTTTTTTATTCCAGTCACACTTTTTGTTGCTACAAAAGTTGCTTTGGAGAATCTTGAATACACAGTAAAGTAATAGAGACAATATGGTATTAAGAAACTATAAAAGGGGCACCTGGGTGGCTCAGTCAGTTAAGCGTCCAACTTCGGCTCAGGTCTCAATCTCGCAGTTCGTGGGTTTGAGCCCCGTGTCGGGCTCTGTGCTGACAGCTCGGAGCCGGGAACCTGCTTCAGATTCTGTGTCTCCCTTTCTTTCTCTCTTCCCCCCCCCCCCCCCCCCCTTCTCTTTCTCTCAAAAAAAAAAAAAAAAAAAAAAAACATTAAAAAAATTAAAAAGAAAAAGAAGAAACCATAAAGAATGTGGCTTGTCAGTCATGTGGGCCACCTCAAGTCCCTTGGGTCCAGGTTCAAAGGCAGATGGGAAGTTTGGAGGGCCAGCTACTGCGCGGTCCAGATTCCAGGATGGGTGGCAGGCGGGGCCACGGTGCTGGAAAGGCTCACTGTTGTGGCGTTGGGCTCAGGAGCCCCACCTGGGCATACTCTTCCACTAACAGACATCAGGGGGTCTGCTTTTACTGTGCTACCTAGCTCTTTACCGTGTCCTCTGCAGTACGTGAAAGAAACTCATCTGTGCTCACACATCACACGATAAACCAGGACTGGGAGCTACAGAGGATTTTGTCTCAACTCCTATTTCAAGTCTTTAGATGCCCATGAATGAGCTGTCTCATTTTCTTGTTTTCCTTACTCAAAAGTGACTCATCCTCACTTTCCTGTTAAGCTCAGAAGAAGTACACCACATCTTTCCAAGTTTGTTGTCACAAAGGATTCTGAACTGGGTCTCTCTTGGAGACTTGTATCAACTTTTCTCTTTTTTCTAACTTCTCTTGTCCCATCTCCTTCCTTGGAGCTCATTCAATGACTGTTGATGCAGGGACATAAAGGGCCAGCCTCCTCATCTGAACTTGGAACATCTGGAAAGGGCCATCTGGGCTCTAGGGATCCCCATGGGGAGGACTGAGGCTTTTGTCAAGAGAGCATTATGGTTCGTTTTCTTTCTTTGCCCAGTCCTGCCTTCCTCCCCTCTCTTCCAGAGGTGTTGATAACCCTAGGAAGGGTCCTGAACTCTCCACTCTGTCTCAGATTCTGCTTCCCAAAATACCCACTGGAGAAACATATTCTGGCTCTCAGCATGGTTTCCTGTCTCCATCTAGATTTCGCAGATTTGGACAGCTTTGACCCATCAAAGATTACATCTCTTCTCTATTTTTTTCCCCATGAATTTTGAGGTATGGGAAAGGAATAAAAATACATTCATTCCTGCTGTGTAGTTCAAAAGAATACAGAATCAAAATAACTAACTCTTAAAACTTAATTTTGATACAATTTCAAACTTGAAAAGTTTGCAAAAATTGGACCAAGAACTGTATCCTTTACCCAGATTTATCAATTGCTTGTATATTGCCCCATTGTCTTCCTTATCATTCTCTGTGTGTGTGTATACATATGTGTGTGTGTGCCATATCTTTATGTATATTATTACTTGAACCATTTGAAAATAAATAACAGACATTGGCCTCTGTGATAAACTCAGTGTCTGTGCCCCCCCTAAATTCATATGCTGAAGCCTAATCCCTGCTTTGATGGCATTAGGTGGTGGGGCCTTTGGGAAGGGATGAGGTGATGAGGGTGGAAGCCTCGTGAATGGGGTTAGTGCCCTTAGAAATGAGCTCCAGAGAGTTCCATTGCCCCTTCTGTCGTGTGAGGACACAGTGGAAGGACGGCCATATATGTACTAAGAGGTCCTCCCCAGACACCAACTCTGCTGGTGCCTTTCTTGGACTTTCCAGCATCCAGAACTATGAGAAATAAATTTCTGTTGCTTTTAAGTCGCCCACCGTATAGTTTTCTACTAAGGCAGCCCAAACTGATGAGGACAGCCCCCTTATCCCTGAATACTTGAGTGTGTATTTCCTACGAACTAGGACATTCTCTTACGTAATCACAGTGTAATGATCCTAATTGGGAAGTTAACACGGATACAGTATCGTCAATCCAGGGTCCATATTCAATGTGTTCAGTTGCCCCAATTATATCCGTTATAGCTATTTTTTTCTGGTCCAGAATCAATTTTTTTTTTTTTTTTGCATTTAGTTGTGAAATTTTAGCCTTTTCAATCTGGAAGGGTTCCTGAGTCTTTGTTTTTGTTTTTGCCTTTTTTGGCTTTGTTGTTTTTCGAGAATACAGGTCAGTGATTTTATGGGATGCCCCCCCCCCATTTGAGTCTGTTCAGTGTTTCCTCATGATTAGATTTGGGTTTTTAGTTTTTGGCAGATATGGTGACAGTAGTGACTTGGGTCACTGTGTGTCATAGGAGGAGGGACAGGATGTCAGTTTGTCCCAGTGTTGGTGACGTGAATTTGCTCAGTCGGTTAAGGTGTCCACTAGGTTTCTTCTCTGCATTTAATATGCGATTTTATAATTAATTGTAATTAATATGCAATTTATGGCAGCTCCTTTGACATTATGTAAATATCCTGTTATTCATCAATTCTAGCATCCACTGGTGACTTTAAAGTTATTCCTACATTATTTTTCCCACGTGTAGGGAAGAGCGTCTGTATATATTTACTTACATCAGAGTGGACTAGTGGATTCTGACTTTATTCAGGGGGTTAGAATTCATTCACTGGGATGACATTGTTTCCTCATGATTATTTAATTTGATTCCCAAATGGTTTGGGATTTGGCCAATGGCAGCCTCTTCAGGTAGGCTCAGGCTCTGTGTGCTGTAGACATGTTCCCACCATTGCTTGAACACATCTATATCTTCTAGTGGGACAAGACTTTTCAGGTTCACATCGTACTTTCCCTTCCCTATCCCTGGAATCAGCCCTTTCTCCAAAAAGCCATTATCCTTTCGGGAAGAGCAGTATTTAGACATCAGATCTGGGCACTGGGTGGGTTCATTGCTACTGGTATCATGGCTTCTAGGCCCTCTCGGCTGTCAGGGCTAGGAAATACACACACATACATATTTCTATTTATATATCAATGTGTAAATTAAAAGCCATATATCGTAAACCGTTCATACAATACCTCTCCATACCAACATTATTAAGATTTATTGTAGTCTTTCTTTTTCCATATTTTTAACTCCCTTCTTCAACAGTGAGAGATCTGGCTTCCATAATCCTCAAAAAATTTACTTATTTGTTCCAGCCTAGAACACACAGAAAGTGGCTTCTGAATTACTGACATACCCCACTGCGAAAAAGCGAACCCACTAATTAGAATGGAATATGTGTTTAAAGGTCTTTCACTTTGTTAGGTAAAATTTACAGACGGTAAAATGCATAGATCTTAAGTACACAGTTCGATGAGATTTGATCAGTGTGTATACCTATGGAACTCTCATTACGATCAAGACAAAAGATATTTCCATTGGCCCAGAAAATTCCCCCATGACCCCTTTTAGTAAGTCCTATGCCCCAAAGGCAATTACTGTCCTGAATTTTATCACCACAGATGAACTTTGCCTAGTCTTGAATTTCACAGAAATGTTAAAAAAAAAAATTGTGATAAATGTGATAAGTGTTGGCTTCTTTTACACAACTTTTTTTATTTTTGAGAGTCACCCAGGAATCTCAAATTCATGTATAAATGAACTCCCTCATTCATTAGTACACGTTGTGGCATGTATCAGTTGTTACAAATAAGTTGGGACTGCTAAAAAGGAGCCCGTAGTGTGAATATATTACTTTTTGCTTATCTTTACTCCTCTTGATGGACATTGGTTGTTTTGGGCTATTACGAATAAAGTCGCCATAAACATTCTTCTACAAGTCTCCTTGAGGAAAAATGTTTTCATTTTTCTTAATACCCTGCATGTCTTACGACAGTTGTGTGCTTAACTTTGTGAGAGGTGGCCACACCATTTTCAAAGTAGTCATTTCTTTGTGTATCCCTACCGGCACTGTGGGAGAGAATTCCAGCAGCTCCACATGCTTGCCAATACTTAGTGTAAATAGTTTGCTTTAATTGTGGCCATTCTGGTGGATATAAGAAAGTGTCTCATTATGGTCTGAACACCCACCTCCCTGATGACAGGTGATGATGAACATCTTTTCTTAGGCTTATTGGTCACTTGTAGATCTTCTTCTGTAGAATACCTGTTCAAGCGTTTTGCCCATTTTAAACAGAGTGCTTTGTCTTTCTATTATAGCTGTGTAGTTCTCCATATTGTCTAAATACAGTTTTGGGGTCACATATGTGTATTGTGATTATATTCCTCCAGTCTGTGGTTCTCTTTCTCATTTTCTCAATGGTGTCATTTGCTAAGAAGAATATCTTGATTCTCATCTGGTTTATCAAAATCTTTTTTTTAATGTTAGTACCTTTTGTGTCCTTTATAAGAAATCTTTGCCTAGCCTGTTTTTATTCTAGAAGCTTCATACTCTTAGCTTTTTTATGTTTATATCTATAAATCCACCTCAAATTAATTTTTGTGTGTGGTATGCCTAAGAGGTCAAAGTTCATGTTTTTTTCCCCCCTGCCTGATTGTCCAGTCGTTCAACTCCATTTATTGAAGAACTTTCTTTCTCTCCACAGAATTGCCTGGGTGGCTCAGCTGAAAATCAATTGGCTTTATATGTGCAGACCTATTACTGGATTGTATTCTCTTCCATTAACCTATTTAGTCCTACGCAGATACCATATTCTCTTGATCACCAGGGCTTTATAATACATTTTGAAATCAGGTAGTGTCTTTGTTCTTCTTTTTTCAAGATTGCTCTGACCATTCTCTCCGGCCCTTTGCATTTCCATATATAATTTACAATTAACTCATCATTTTTCAACAAAAATCAGTGTTTCAACAAAAATCGTCCTTTGGGATTTTGACTGGAATTAATTTACAGGTTAATTTTGGGAGGGATTAAAGTCTTGACAGTAAGGTGTCTTCCGATGTTTGGACTTGGAGTGGACTTGATTTAGACGGTGACCCTTTGTATTTCCCTCTCACAATGTACGTGCGCATGTACACATGCATTTGTGCATATGGCGGATGGTTCTACTCAATGGGGTTCCTTTAATCTTCTTCTACTGAGCTGAAAACTAATTCCAGCTGCTAGCACCTGTCTGCCTGGCTTGGAAGGAGGGATATTATGTATACAAGCTGATTCTGGGAAGAGTGGGCAGTAGGGATGATCGGGAGACAGGCACGGCTTCCTCTGAACTTGCAGGCATCACAGTTTATGCGTAGCATGTAGCACTGGTGGGAAACAAATGGGTAGAAATGGGGCAAATGCTAATGTGATGGAATGCGCTCGGCGGGGGGAGAGAGAAATTGCATACGTTCTGGCTGAAGTGACCGGTTATTTGAGGAAGTTGATGGAAACAGTAGCCGCCATAGGCAGATACACCCCCTGTAAATCTATCTTCCTCAAAGGGGCTTGTATCCCCTTTGAGGCAAGTCTGTCTTTGGGTCTGAAAGATAAGCAGACTTTGACTTCCCAGGGCTGGGCACCTGTGGGGATATTTCCCTGGAGCAGAGAATACCAATACTATAACATAATATAAAAACAGCTACTATTTATTGGGCACTCATTCTGTGCCAGGCCCAATACTGCCATTCTACATTTCCTTTTCACAACCCTTTGGGATGGGTACTATTAGCGGTCTATCTTACAGATGAAGAAACGAAGGATTTGAACAGTAAAGTGCACCCGGACCCCATAGTTAGCAAAACGGAGACCTGGCTCTCAGCCCCGACCTCCTGTCTCTCCGCACAGCTCAGCACTGATTTATATTATCACTTTGAATCTCACAGTCCTGACGCCCCTGGGACCTCCTCATCCTGGGGGAAGCCCCGCTGATGTCTGATTCGCCTTCTTGGCAACTTCTCTTCTCCATAAATCTAGACCAAGGCCGGGGCGAGCTTCTCTGTCAGCTTCTGTCTCCGCCATATGCCTTAATTAGCCAGTGGATGTGGAGCACCACGGCCGTCAGGCCTGGAAATTAGACTTGGGGAATCCCTGGTGGTGTTTGGGCCATTATTACCCAGCCCGGGCTTGCTTCTGGGCTTTTAAGTGCATTAGCGCACCCTGCACTCACTTGCCTGGCTGTTGCATGCTGGCTCGCCTGTCAAATTACCTCTCATTTGTACGGCTCACCTGATGCTGTTGGAGCACTTTCCTGGCAATGGGAGCTGCTGGTTCATCCTGAGGGATCTGGGGACCGGGCCTAGTTTTACAGACGGGGAAGCCGAGACGGGGCTGTATTGAGTAAGTGTGTTTTTGGTCTCCTTCATATGCTTAATGTTTGCAACTGGAGTGACTTTTTTTTTTTTTCATGTGGCTGGATCTAACGTTTCAATCTGGCAGTTTAATGAGCCTCTCAGCAAGGCTATGTTCGGAGTATCAAGGTGAAGCAGAGGGAACTGATTGATTATTGAATATGGGCCCTTGTAGACCACTCAAAAGAATACCTCGGGTTTGGGGGCTGACGGGCATTATCTCAGTTATCTGGATGCATGCGCTGGGGGTCTCGAGTTACCCAGCATACTCTAAATGGAAGCTGTTTCCCGGAGGCCGCCCAGGGGTGGTGGCACAACCAAGACAGCCCTGTGATCTTATGATGTCACCCGAGATCAATGCTACCTCTTTACTTGGTAGGAGAAGGGGCCGGAAGAAAGGGAAGGGACAATCTGTCCGTCCGTCTGTCCGTCCATCCATCCATCCTTGCAACCCTACAGTATGCTAGCTTTGGCACCTGTAGGTGCCACCTGTGATGAGGCTGGTTGCTTGGCATCTGAAGGGAATGGGCAACCAAGCAGAGTGCCCAGAAATGCTCCAGAAGCAACCAGCAAGCGGGGCGAGGGCCTCAGTCCCCCAAAGCACCAGCAGTGACACTAAACACAGGGACAGAGCAGCGGGCCATCTGGGCTGGATCACATATTGGAGGCGGAGCCAAGGTTGCTGGAAATGCCTCGTCCTGGTGACCCTACTTTACACCCTTATCCAGGGGAGGAGGGGAGCCTGTGGACTTCCCACCTCAAGTCTGCATGCTGGGGTGTAGGAGTCAGGCTGAGCTTTTCAGTAGGGACACTAGGCCACCAGGAAAGGGAGTGCGGAACGGCCAACATCGGGGCGTGAGATAAGGGCTTGTCAGTAAAACTTTCCGGAATGACCGAGTTGGAAAACTGCTGCTCTTGATTGCTATTCTGCTATCATGAATGCCCCCCCCTTGCTAGCTGCACCCAGGTGCCCCCTCTGAAGGCACAAACCTCTACTTCAGTGAAGTTCTCAAAACTGAGGTTTGCAAAAATAATGGTGTGCAGCTGCTGTTAAAATGCTTTTATAATTAAAAAAATGTTTATTATTTTGAGAGAGAGAGAGTGAGAGTGCGCAAAAGTGGAGGGATAGGCAGAGAGAGAGAGGAAGGCACAGAATCCGAAGCAGGCTCCAGGTTCCGAGCTGTCAGCACAGAGTCCGACACAGGGCTTGAACTCGTGAACCGTAGTGAGATCATGACCTGAGCTGAAGTCGGACGCTCAGCCGACTGAACCACCCAGGCGCCTTGCGAATCTGTATTTTCAACAAGCCAAGCAGATTCAGGGGCATATGGGGGAATCTATGGAGACATTTCTAGAAACACCACCAAATCCCACTGGCACTCAGCTCTGGCCAGGGCCAGAGGAGAAGGAGAAGCCCTCCATGTGAGGTTTGGCTGCAACTAGTTACAAGTAATACTTTGAAACTGAGAAACCTGTAAGAGCCAATGGTCTGGGGAGACAGCACTTTTGCACCCAATTCTGAATTGCTGGTGGAAAACAGAAGTTGAAGTTTCATGACGTTTCTTTGACTTTTTCTTCCAGGGAACACGGTTACATCACAGCAACAAGAGAAGGATAATTACAAAGAACTTGTGAATTTTGTTCCACAAACCTAGGACCCCGAGATTGGGTATCATCTGAATGAGACGTGCCCCTGTGTATGTCGAGTCTAAATTTCGCAGGAAAAGCTCTTTTCTCGGAACCCAGAGGCAGCCCCGGCAGGAGGTTTAAATCTGTGAAACTCATTTCTTGCCCCTCACTTCCTGCTCAGAACTATTGTCTGACTTTCCCACAATCTCTAGGACTCTCTGCTCAATTCATCTACAAACTAAATAAAGGAAGCAACCAAGAAATTAACAGCACGACAACAATGAATTCAATATGTAACCACTACCAGGAGCATGTAGGTTTTAAAAGAGGGTCCAGGCTCCTTCTTATTCTTTTTTAAACGTGTATTCATTTTTGAGGAGGGGAAGGGACAGAGAGAGGGAGACACAGAATCTGAAGCAGCCTCCAGGCTCTGAGCTGTCAGCACAGAGCCCGATGTGGAGCTCAAACTCATGAACCGCGAGATCATGACCTGAGCCAAAGTCGGATGCTTAACGAACTGAGCCACCCAGGCGCTCAAGAGGCTCCAGCATCCTTCTAAATTTTCAGAGCCCACTGGTCAGTGTCTGCCTCATCTGTCATCCAGTGGTGACAGCTCAGGGTGACACTTTGGAAGGCAGTGACCATGGCAGGTAGCACCTATGGTTGAGAGTGAGCATTGACGCCTCCTGCACCAATCATTCTACACCGTCCTCCTGGCCTCAAGTGACTGGTCTGTTGATGGAGACCTGACATACATTGGGGTGAATCAGAGCCCTTTGGTGGGGCCCCAAGCCTGCCAGTGATCATGTTTCCAGCTCCTTCGGGAAGCTGAGCTGAGAGAAGGAAGCCAACAATAGGGAAAATCATGAAGATAGAAAATGAGACAGAATCTTCCATGATCCTCTGGGCACAGAGCGACTTCAGGGCTGAATGAGTTTGCTAGGGCCACCATGACAAAGTACCACAGGCTGGGGCATCACCAGCAGGAATTTATTTTCTCACAGTCCTGGAAGCTGGAAGTCCAAGATCAAGGTGTAGAGAGGGTTGGTTTCTTCTGGAGCCTTCCCCTTGCTTTGTAGGCGGTCGCCTTCTCCCTGTGGCTTCACGTGCACGTCCTTTTGTGCATGCCTATGTCCAAATTTCCTCTTCCTCTAAGGACACGTGTCATATCAGAGTAGGGGCCAACCTAATCACTTCACTATAACTTAATTACTTCCTTAGAGACTCTACCGCCCGCGACACTCATGTTCTGAGGTCCCGGGATTTAGCACTTCAATATAAGAATTTTAGGGACACAATTGGATCGTAACAAGGGTCCAGTGACAAAGTGTAGCACGTTGACTCTTCCCACCTATATGTACACCCCAGCCTCTCTCAGGCACTCCAAGGGGTCAGTGGCTACTACTAATGGTATTTTTTTTTTCTTAGTATATTTCTACTTGGGTATGGTTAGTATGTAGAATTTTTTGCAAAGTTCGTCAAAGAAGGCCACTGTTTGTGACACAAATTGCAAATATTTTCCCAGTTTGTCATTGGAGCTTTGCTTTGTTCGTTGTTTATTTTTTATTCAATATAATTTGTTGTCAAATCGGTTTCCATACAACACCCAGTGCTCATCCCAACAGGTGCCCTCCTCCATGCCCATCACCCACTCTCCCCTCTCCCCCAACCCCCATCAACCCTCAGTTTGTTCTCTGTATTGAAGAGTCTCTTATGGTTTGCCTCCCTCCCTCTCTGTAACTTTTCCCCCTTCCCTTCCTCCATGGGCTTCTGTGATAAAAAGCTTCTGCACTGCAAAGGAAACAATCAACAAAACGAAAGGCAACCGACGGAATGGGAAAAGACATTTGCAAATGACATATCGGACAAAGGGCTAGTATCCAAAATCTATAAAGAGCTCACCAAACTCCACACCCAAAAAACAAATAATTCCGTGAAGAAATGGGCAGAAGCTTTGCTCATTGTTTAAACCATACGATTAAAGAGAAATTATTGCTTTGGGTTTGAGCGAGAAAGGTAAACAAAAATAAGAAGGCAGAGAATGTGGGAAGATGGTTATAGCTGGGGTCTGGGAATACCAGACGGAGGAGGTCAGAGATGTGGCTGAAGCAAGTAAGCCTCTTGGGGCCTCAGTTTTCCTTCTTCTGGGATACATGCTTCTCCTTCCACCTTCCTATTCCCAAGCTCACCCTAGGAATAACCTTTGAAAAAAGTAGCTCTAAACTTTCCAGTGTCTGTTTGTTTCTGTCCAGGAATCCGGGGGAGGGGGCCCTCAAACGAGTATATAGTTAACAACCTGTCAAATTTCTCTAGTTTTCCATCAAAGCACGTGTGGCCCAGAACACAGATCCTATCAGGTCAGGGGTAGAAGAGGCAGGGTTCGAGGACCCAGACTGGAAAATCATTAGTTGCCCTCCTGCCTGCTGTCTGGGACTGTAAGATCCAAGCAAAACTGGCCAAGATGTGCTGTTCTCTGAAGTAGGCTCAGCTCGGGGAAAACTATTGATTCTGACCACAGCCATCCCTGTTTCAAAAGCTATTTCACGTTCGAAACAAGTGATGTAGTTGATGAAAGGAGATGAAAATGTCTCTACGTGCCATGCAGTGTCCATGAAATTGTGTCCTTAAAAATAGAGCTTTCGTGACTGCTGCCTCTAAAGTTGTCCCTTGGGAGGGGACTGGACGTTTATCCCCAGAGGCTGCCTCATTTCTAAAACTCCTGCTTACGGGTAACGTCCTTCGAACGATGTCCACACCCTATGAGGGCAAAGCAGAGTTTGGGGAACAATCAGAAGGCCTTCGGGGGACAGGGAGGTCAGCGCTTCTCCTCTGTGGTGGCAGCGGTGGGCTGATCAAGTTAATGCCCCTCACTTGCTGGGGCCCCCCCAGCCCAGGATCTGCAGGTTCCCCTCCAGGACAAAGGAAAGAAAATAGCCCAGCACATCTCCCCTCAGGGTGCTGCCTGAGCCGGGCTCCCTCCTCCACACGTGCCGCACCCCCAGGGCAGCCTGCTTCCTGCTAGGAGGCCACCTCTGTGTCCCCCCACCCAACACCCAGCAACACCCAGACCCTCACTGAAGACAGTGGTGTGTGATTCCAGACGGGGCGTTAACACGAGGTCTAAAGCTGATGCAGACTGTTCCTAAACTATCGATACTAAAACAAGTACATTTCGATCAAGCATGCTTGAGGAAAGACTGACTTTTCTATTCTCTCTAGAGAACACAACAGCACAAGATTGGCGTCATCCACCAGCCCAGATCACGGAGGGGACATTTCCCAGCAGGAGGCAGTTAATCCGGAAGGTCACCAAATACCCACCAAGGAACTTCACCACCTCAGATTTGAATCTGTTCATGACAAAACTACACACCTTTTTTCAAAAATTAATAGGGGCACCTGGGTGGCTCAGTCGGTTGAGCGTCCGACTTCGGCTCAGGTCACGATCTCACGGTCTGTGAGTTCGAGCCCCGCGTCGGGCTCTGTGCTGACGGCTCAGAGCCTGGAGCCTGTTTCAGATTCTGTGTCTCTCTCTCTCTCTGACCCTCCCCCGTTCATGCTCTGTCTCTGTCTCAAAAATAAATAAATATTAAAAAAAATTAAAAAAAATTAATAATACACAAACGATTGCTCCTGAAGGTCGGATTTCCAAACAGGATAACATTTTGGAGAGGAGATTAAATGTGTCATGGAATGGTGTGCGAGTTGTTTTATTATCGACCGGTTTTGACTGCCAGTGAAAATATTTTCTACGGATGATCCACCCCGTCAAGAATTTGTCCACGGAGGGTGGAAGATTTATTTATTTATTTATTCAGCTTTTAATGCTTTCTGGCTCCCTAAAACACCAAGGATTAGAAGTATCCCGATGATCTTCTCCTTTAACCAAAAAGGATTTGATTACAAATGCATAGGGATCTGCATGAATGAATGAATGAAGAAGTGAATGAATGAATCCTGGGGGCATATGGAGGTATTTCGTGTCAGGAGTTTTCGAGGTTGGCTGATGAAAATGTTCATGAATTTCTTGTCTGTCTCTCCCCAAGAGAATGTGAAGATTCGGATCTGTTTTGTTCACGGTTTTATCTTCAGATGGTGCTGACATATAGTAACTACTTAGTACGATCAGTGCATATTAAGAGGTGTATGTATTGAAGTGTATGAGGCCAAAAGGGGCAAGAGAAATATACGGTAGGGTTGTGTTGAGCTATTAATGGATAGTGACAATGACAATGGTGTAATTTTTCTAGATGTTGGCGTTGTGCCAGTTATCACTTCCTTGTCTCGTAGCTCCCGCCCAGCGTCCCACGCACCAGAGACCCACGGTAAGTAGTGAAGAATGGCAGCGGCGAGATCTTGGAGGCAAAGAAAACCCCGAATGTGAGCTCAGCATTAGAGGCTGCCTCCCCCCCCGTCCCCCTCCGGGAATGTGCCTGTTCCAGAAGAGGCAGTTTGAGGAGAGAAGCCAAGCTCTTGTAGCCTCAAAGGCTAGAGGGTCATTGCTGAAACCTCTTCCCTCACTCAGTCTGTCACCCAGTCACGTCTCTGTTGCCCGAGGATGTCTCTGGAGTCCATTCACTTCCGGCTCGTCCCCCAGGGCCCCATGTCTGAAGAACTGCCTCCCCATCGGTGCCCCTCTGTGCTGTTATCCACGCCACGGCAACCCCACCAATGCAGCCAATGTGATCAGGCCGCTCATCTGCTCACTGCTTTGAAAAATGTCAATTCCTCTCTATTTTCAGGATTCAGACCCGGATCTTTAACAGCACCCACAAGGCCGTGTGCGGTCTTGCCTCACCTATGGCTCCAGGATCATTTCACGTCACACTTCCTCTGACTTCAGACGTGGCCCAGCACCCTGGCTTTCTTTCAGGCCTGTGCCCTCTCCTCAGCCACAGGGCCTCTGCCCATGCTCTTACTTCTGTCCGGGAGGCTCTTTCCAATCTCTGGCTCTATCCCTGGAGGGCATCCTGAAGAGGAAAAGATGAGTATCCTCTCTTATCTAATCAGCTTTCAGGGATGGAAGAACCATCAGGACAAAGCAAAGGCTCCACCATTGACTGGTACAGGGTCATCTTGAGGGGCCTTAAAAGGGGAATACTCGGAGTGAAAGGGACCACGTGTTATAATCTGAAAGACAAGACACATTTGAAGTTGGCCTCTCCTTTTCCTGAGAGAGGTCTGGTATTTTCTCTGGAAGCCAATGGTTGTTTCTCTTACAGGGGCTCTTCCCTGCCCAGCTAACTCACCCCAACTGACCCGACTGGACCCTATCAGGCTGTACAGTGTAGAAATGGAGGAACGTTAAGGGAGAAAATGAGGTGACTTAAACACTGGTGGTCCTAGACCGTGCAGGCCAACAGTTCCCTCTAGTTGCCCTGGGCAACCAGGGGGCCACAGTTGCTGGGGGCAGGGAGGGGAGGCAAAAAAACCTCACAGGAGCGAATGGATCTTCTCCCCAAGCCTGAGAGGTGATCACGTGCGTTCCTGGGGGGCACACGCTAATTGGGGTCCGTGAACATTGGCATTCCAGCATGGCCCACGTGCACGTTGAGCATCCTTAACAGAAAGGCAATTAATTGGTCATGTGTCTTACTTGCTCGCGCCTCCCTCAGGGAGATGACAGGAAGTACCCAAAATGGGGAAAAGCCAGGCTTGAGGGATTTCTAGGGGAGCGGGGCATTGACACCGCGCAGGAAAGAAATCTGAGAAAATTCACAATGGTTTCTAGATGCCAGATTTGCTGTTCCATCTAGAAAGGCGGCGGGGTCTGCACCGTGTCCCTGAGTCTACTGGGAGCAGCTGCACATCTGAGCGAGCCCTATGAAACCAGTGCCGGCCCTCCACTCGCTCTTGGTGGGACATCACAGCCTCAGAGGCACGTGAGCCTGTACCCTCCCCACGGTCACAGCGTTGTACCGCCGCAGTCCAAGGGCAAGGGCCACGCGATCAACCACAAAGGTGACTGGCCCGCAGCACTGCAGATTTCAGTAACAGCCTCTTCCAACGGTGTTTCAACGCACATCCAGACTTTCATCTCTTCAAGTTCAGAGTCTAAGCCCAAGTTTTAGTTCACTATTTTCCACAGATCAAACTCTCTCATTGAAGCACTACCTGCCAAAGAGCCTGCACTGCCGGACTCCCCCAGATCAGGTGACACCAGATCCAAATGCTCCCACGTGAACAACGCTCTAAGATTTTACTACACTGAGGGTGACGGACTCCTCAACCCGGTCCCGAGCCTTCTTTTCAGCTTTCTCTTCCTCTGATCTATTTCCTATTTCCTATTTTCTTTTCTTTCCTTTTATTTTTATTATAGTTTTATTCTTTTCAGGCTTACTGTTACAGTTGACCCCTGTACAGCACAGGGCTTAGGGGTACTGAGCCTCCATGTTGTTGAAAACCTGAATGTAATTTTTCGCTCCCCAAAACTTCACTAGCAATAGCTTACTGTTGACTGGAAACCCAACTGATAACATAAACAGTTGGTTAACACATATTTTGTGTGTTATACGTCTCATATACCGTCATCTTGCAGCAAAGGAGGCTAAAGAAAATGTTATTAAGAAAATCGTAAGGAGGGGCGACGGGACGGCTCAGTCGGTTAAGCATCTGATGCTTGATTTCAGCTTGGTCTTGGCCTCAAGGTCGTGAGTTCAAGCCCCTCATTGGGCTCCATGCTGTGTGTGGAGCCTACTTAAAAAAAAGTTGTAAGGAACAGAAAATACACATACAGCACTGTACCGTATTTATCGGGGGAAAAAAAAACCCATATGAGTGAACCTGTTGTAGTTCAAACCCATGTTGTTCAAGGATCAACTGTACGTTTTTGTGGTGAGAATATGTGAGAAGTACTCTCTTGGTGACTTCAGCGCACCATACAGCCACGCCTTGTTTTAGTGTGCTTTGCTTTCTCGGGCTTCGCAGATACCGCATTCTTTACAAATCGAAGCTCTGTGGCAACCCTGGGTTGAGCAAGTCTATTGGCGCCATTTTTTTCAGCAGCATTTGCTCATTTTGTGTCTCTGGGTCACGTTTTGGTAATTCTCACACTACTTCAAACTTTGTCATTATTATTATATTTGTCATGGTGATCAGTCATCTCTGATGTCATGCAACGTTTTGTGTGTTCTGACTGCTCTGCCCACTAGTTGTCCCCCCTGACCCGCCCCGCTCTCCCCCGTCCTCCAGTCTCCCTGATCCCTGAGACACAACAGTGTCGAAATGGGGCCAGTTGATAACCCAAAGTGGCCTCTACATGTCCAAGGGAAAGGAAGAGTCACCCGTCTTTCACTTTAAATCAAAAGCCAGAAACGATTAAGCTCAGTGAGGAAGGCGTACTGAAAGCCGAGAGAAGCCAAAAGCTAGGCCTCTTGCCCCAAACAGGCAGGTTGCAAATGCAAAGGAAAAGTTCTTGGAGGACATTAAAAGTGCTACTCCAGTGAACACACACGTGGTAAGGGAAACAGCCTCTTTGCTGATGTGGAGGAAGTCTTAGAGGTCTGGACAGGAGATCAAACCAGCCACAACCTTCCCTTACGCTGAAGCCTAATCCAGAGCAAGGCCCTGACTCTCTTTCACTTCAGTGAAAGCTGAGACAGGTGGGGAAGCCACAGAAGACAGGTTGGAAGCAAGCGGAGGTTGGTCCATGAGGTTTAAGGGAAGACACCGTCCCCATAATATAAAACTACAAGGCGAAGCAGCGAGTGCTGATGTAGAAGCTGCAGCAAGTTCTCCAGAAGCTCCAGCTGCAATCGTTAATGGAGGCAACTTCACTAAACAACAGGTTGTCGATGTGGATGAAACAGCCTTATCAGAAGAAGACACCATCTAGGACCTTCAGAGCTGGAGAGAAGTCAATGTCCGGCTTCAAAGCTTCAAAGGACAGGTTGACTCCGTTGGTAGGGCTGATGCAGCTGCTGGCTTTAAGTCGAAGCCTGTGCTCATGTGCCATTCTGAAAATGAAAACCCTAGGGCCTTTAAGAATTATGCTCAACCTACGCTGCCTGGACTCTGTCAAGGGAACAACAAAGTCTGGATGACAGCACATCTGTTTTTGTTTTTTTTTTTTAATTTTTTAATGTTTATTTTTGAGGGGGGTGGGCAGAGAGAGAGAGGGAAACACAGAATCTGAAGCAGGCTCCAGGCTCTAAGCTGCCAACACAGAGCCCGATGTGGGGCTCCAACTCACAAATGGTGAGATCACGACTAGAGCCGAGGTCAGATGCTCAACTGACTGAGCCACCCCGGCACCCTGAAAGCACATCTGTTTATGATGTGGTTTCCTGAATGTTCTAAGCCCACTGTTGAGGCCTGCTGCTCGGGGGAAAAAAAAAGATTCCTCTCAAGGTACTACTGTTTATTGGCAATGCGTCTGGTCACCCAAGACCCAAGAGTTCTGATGGAGATGTTTCGTGGCTGTAACACAACATCCATTCTGTAGCCCATGGATCAAGGAGTAATTTTGAATTTCAAGTCTTGTTATTGGATAAATATATTTCGTAAGGCTACAGCTGCCATAGACTGTGATTCCTCTGCTGGACCTGGGCAAGTAAAATGAAAACCTTCTGGAAAGGACTCACCATTCTGGATGCCTTTAAGGACATTTGTGATTCGTCACACGATGAAGGGATACCCATAGTTTCTATGGGCCACCTCCCCAGGCATATCCTCCGGGAGGTCTGCAAAGCATCTCCTATGTTACAAAATCAGGTGTGATCCCAGTCCCCAGTTGACATATCCATTCCCAAACCAGGTGCCCTTTTAGAAATTGCTGCACAGGTTATCATTATCCCTTGGGCTGGGGCCACTTTTACTGCTGGTACCAAGGCAGGTACATCTGGACTCAGTCTTATGGAATTCAAATGGGCGGGTCAGCGTACTGCACCATAGTTCCATGATCCTGGACACCCATGGTCTTTAGGTTGGAAGGAAGGCTGGAGCAGCTGACAACGGAAATCAGTCTTACTGGCCAGCTGCTAGGCCAGCTCCACGTTGGGGTCTCTTCAAATTCCTCTCGTCTATGCCGAAGAAATCCTCGCACCTGCTGGTGATTGGGGGAGCAGAGGGGTGGTCTAATCCTCTCCCAACCAAGTGCACACACACACCTAATTCTAAAGAATGTCCAACGAACTCTTTCTAAAAATGTCATTTAATTCTCACTAAAGCAAGATGTGTACATCATTTTAAAAGTCAAATGATACTCCATGACTTAAAGGAAAGTAAGCAGTTGTCCTGCCCCAGCTTCTGGAACCTCAGTTTCTGTTTCCCATCTCCACTGCTCACTGGAAATGCTTTAAAGTCTTTTAGCCTTCTCTTTCTTTCTCTTTAAATTTTGCTATTTCTATACAACACATTTATATTACTAATTGTGATTTGAAAAAATTTTAAGAAGTCACCTATTTTTACTTTTGAAATTCTGTTATGTTTTCGAGACAACCATACATCCCCTGTCCCCATCTTGCCAATTTACTTATATCACAGGTTTTTTGGGTCAAGTTAATATTTCGTATTGTCATCATTATGGTTATGCAAATGTTCACAGAGACCATGCGCCATATTGTGAATTTACTTCCCTTGTTACAACATTTTTATTCATTGCCTTATTTTTTTGCTGACTTAGTTTTACAGCAATTACTTATCACTGATCCATTCCCAAGCATTCTTTTTTTAAATGTTTTTATTTATTTTTGAGAGAGAGAGAGAGAGAGAGAGAGAGAGCGAGCACAAGTAGGGGAGGGGCAGAGAGAGAGGGAGACACAGAATCGGAAGCAGGCTCCAGGCTCCGAGCTGTCAGCACAGAGCCCGACGCGGGGCTCGAACTCACGAGCCCTGAGATCATGCCCTGCGCCGAAGTCGGATGCTTAACTGACTGAGCCCCCAGGGCAGCCCCATCCCCAAGCATTCTAAAAGAACGACTGCTCTGTGTAGTCAAACATGCCTCCTAACCCATCAGCTGCATGGTTTTCCCTTTGAGCCAGCCCTTCGGGGGGCTGGCATTTGTGGGACTGAGTGGGGTGGCGGTCTCCCTGCACAGTCAGCTGACGTTCACTTCACGCTCAGCCAGCATTTCTCTGGTCCAGCCTCCCCGGAGACGAAGTCTTCTGTCTCCTGCAAAGACAGGCAGGGTCATTCCCGCAGCTGTGTGGGCTGGGCTTGGAATCCGGACACTCAGCTCCTCTTTATTCAAGCTTCACCCCAGTTCTGCTTTCTGCCTGCGCCGTGAACCCTGCTGTTCTCTCTCTGTGAGGGTGCTTGTGCCTCGGTTCCTGAAACTTCCCAGGCTTCTGTACTGGGAATCGGGGTTTTACCAGTTTTGTCTCCTCTGCCAGTAGTCAGAGTCCTGCTTTCACAGCTCGGCCAAGTCAGTGCCATTTATTCACTTTCTCCAAACTCGGTTGACGTCTCTGGTCTGTTGTCTCTTCTCATTCTCTTACTAAGTGTCCTTTGGTAAGACTTTGGGAGGAGGTGGAGATAAATGCCTTGTTCAGCCGAAGCCTCCTTCCATTAATTCTTAACCTCATGTTCGAGTGATAGAATCAATCTGTTTGGCATCCAAAGGGGTGGTGGGGACAAATCTACTTGGTTCATCCGCACAGACCATTCAAGAGTAGCAGTTCTTTTTCCTAGTGTTTTAGAGCAACCCTACAGGCAATCACGCCTAGTTGTCTGCTCGGGATCTCTTCCACACTTGTTCTCAGTCTGCAAAAATCCAGCTCTGTGCATGAGCGGAAACAGATCCCTTTGGAACTCCTCCTGGCCACCTAGCATCCCCACCCCCCACCCCCCCGTCCTTTTATCCCTCATCTCCCTAACGTGGCTGCTCTGGCCATGCATGGCTTTGGTGTACGTGGGGCCTTTGGAGTAAACGTCTCTGGTTTTCCCAGACCCGCTGCTGGAGACAGGGTGGGGGAGCCTCAGATCCTGCTGGTGGGATGGAAAAAGGCCATTATGGTCATCTGGTCTCCAGGTGGATTATCTCAAAAATGTCAGCTACCTTGTGCTGTTGGCATATCTCCTGTATTTTATTATCCTGAAGCGTGTCTGCCTTTTCCCCAGACTTGTGTTATATTATGAACACTCTTCTCAGTTATCCTCCTTTTGGAAGGCGCAGGCTTTAGAGAGAACAGAGGACAAAAAAAAAAAAAAATCCCACAAAAACATTTCTTAAATTTGTACAAATAATTTTGGAAGTACTGATCAGTATTTTGTGATCCCCAATTCATTTATGTTTATTTAGCTTTTTACTTTTGTTTTTTAAATGTTTACTTTTAATTTAGTTTTTGAGAGAGAGCGAGTACACAAGCGGGGAGGGGCAGAGCAGAAAGAGAGGGAGACACAGAATCCTAAGTAGGGTCCAGGCTCTGCACTGACAGCAGCAAGTCTGATTTGGGGCTTGAACCCATGAACCGAGGTCATGACCTGAGCTGAAGTCAGACACTCAACCAACTGAGCCACCCAAGTGCCCCATTTTTTTTTAGCTTTAAAAACAAAGTTTAGTGGAGCTTAATATACTTATGACTCTTCCTTCTTTTCATTTTAACCATTGGGCAGGCCTCACTAACTTGGCCTAAATCCTCCATATGCTATAATTTACTTAATAATTCCCTATGGTGTACCAGGCTCTATAAAACTCGTATTTAAACAGTAAAGTAGAATTAAGACACTCCCAAAAGATAAATCTGATACTTTGGGTATCTAAGATTTCTGTCAATTTGTTAAATATGCACTAGGAACATGAAAATAAAGTTGAAGAATCCTTAGAAGGAATGGCTAAGACATAGTCACTGATATGATCAAAAGTAGAGTTAGACAAAAAGAGGAGACACAGAATATGTCCCAAATGAAGGAACAGGACAACCACAGCAAGGGACCTAAGAGAAATGGAGATAAGTAATATGCCTCATAGAGAATTCAAAGTAACAATCATAAAGATACTCACCGGACTTGAGAAAAGAGTGGAGGACATCAGTGAGGTCCTTAACAAAGAGATTAAAAGGAACCTGTCAGAGATGAAGAACACAATAAATGAAATAAAAACTATGCTAGGTGGAATAAATAAGAGACTAGAGGAAGCAGAAGAACAGATTGATGACCCGGAGGACAGAGTAATAGAAATTAATCAAACTGAGTAGGTGAGAGAAAAAAGTTATGCAAAATGAGAATAGACTTAGGGAACTCAGTGACTCCATCGGGTGTAAGAACATTTAAATTATAGATATCCCAGAAGAAAAGAGAGAAAGTTTATTTGAAGAAATAATAGATGGAAAAATCCCCAAGTCCGGGGAAGGAAAGATATCCAGATTCAGAAGGCACAGCGATCCCCTTACAAAATCAACCCAAGGAGATCCACACCAACACACACAGTAATTAGAATGGCAAAAAGTAGTAATAAAGAGAATTTTAAAAGCAGCAAGAGGAAAGAAAACAGTTTTAAATAAGAGAACCCCATAAGGCTATCGATGAATTTTTTAAAGTTTATTTGCTTATTTTGAGAGAGAGAAAACAAGCAGGGGAGGGGCAGAGAGGGAGAGAGAGAATCTCAGGCAGGCTCTGCACTGTCAGCACAGAGCCTGACACAGGGCTTGATCCCACAAACTGTGAGATCATGACCTGAGCTGAAACCAAGAGTCGGATGCTTAACCAACTGAGCCACCCAGGCGCCCCTATCAAGGGATTTTTCAGCAGACACTTGGCAGACCAGAGGCAGTGGCACTCACAGTGCTGAAAGGAAAAATACTGCGGCCAAGAATACTCTATGCAGGAAGGCTATCATTTAAGATAGAAAGACAGACAAAACAGTTTCCCAAACAAAAGTTAAGAGTAAACCAGTCCAACAAGAAATGTGAAAGGGGATTCTGAGTGGAAAGCAAAGACCACAAACAGGAGTAAGAAAAGTAGGAAGCATAAAAGCAGTAAAAATCAGTATGTCCGTAAAAATCAGTCAAGGGACTCACAAAATAAAAGGTTGTAAAGTACGACACTTTATACCTCAAATGTGGGGGAAGAGAGGAGTAAAGAATGGGTTCAACCTTAAGCAACCAACAACTTAATATAGACGGCTATATGAGTAAGATGTTGTATACAAACCTAATGGTAACCACAAATCAAAAACCAGTAACAGATGTGCAAAACATAAAGAGAAAGGAATCCAAGTCTATCACTAAAGAAAGCCAAATAATCATGAGAGAGCAAGAAAGGAACAGATAAGAACTACAAAAACAACCATAAAACAAGTAACAAAATGGCAATAAATACATACCTATCGATAATTACTTTCAGTGTAAATGGAGTAAACATTCCAATCAAAAGACACAGAGTGACGGAACAGATGAAAAAACAAGACCCATCTGTATGCTGCCCACAAAAGACCCCTTTCAGACCTAAAGATACCTGCAGATTGAAAGTGAAGGAATAGAGGGCACCTGGGTGGCTCAGTCGGTTAAGCATCTGACTTTGGCTCAGGTCATGATCTCATGGCTTGTGGGTTTGAGCCCTGTGTGGAGCTCTGTGCTGACAGCTCAGAGCCTGGAGCCTGCTTCGGATTCTGTGTCTCCCCCTCTTTCTGTCCCTTCCCCGCTCAGTCTCTCTCTCTCTCTCAAAAATAAATAAGAACATTTAAAAAAAAATAAAAAAAAAATAAAGTGAAGGAATGGAAAAGCATTTATCATGCAAATGGAAGTAAAAAAGACAGCTGAGGTAGCAATACTTATATTGGATAAAATAGCCTTTAAAACAAAGGCTGTAACAAGAACACAGAAAGACACTATATAATCATTAAGGGGATAATCCAACAAGATGGTAAATATTTATGTCTCCAACACAAATACTTTAAATAGTTAATAATAAACATAAAGCACACAAATACTTGAAATAGTTAATAATAAACATAAAGAAAGTGATTGATAGTATTACAATAATGGTAGTGGACTTTACCACCTACTTACATTAATGGACAGATCATCCAAACAGAAAATCAGCAAGGAAAGAGTAGCTTTGAATGACATACTGGACCAGATGCATTTAACAGATATATTCAGAACATTCCATCCTAAAACATCAGAATGCACATTCTTCTCAAATGCACATGGAGCCTTCTCCAAAAAAAAATCACATATTAGGCCACAAAACAAGTCTCAACAAATTCAAAAAGATCAAAGTCATACCATGCATCTTTTCTGATTACAACACTCTGAAATTAGAAATCACACGAGGAAAAATCTGAAAAGAACACCAATACATGGAGGTTAAATACTATGCTACTAAACAATGAATGGGTCAACCAAGAAATCAAAGAGGAAATCAAAACATACATGCAGACAAATGACAATGAAAACAAAGTGGTCCAAAACCCATTTTGGGATGCAGCAAAAGCTGTTCTAAGAGGGAAGTTTACAGCAACACAGGCCTACCTTAAGAAGCAAGTAAAACCTCAAATAAACAACCTAAACTTACACCTAAAGGAGCTAGAAAAAGAACAAACAAAGCCCCAAATCGGTAGAAGGGAGGAAATAATAAAGATTAGAGCATAAATAAATGAAATAGAAAAAAAAAAAACCAAAAAACCAATAGAACAGATCAATGAAACCAGGAGCTGGTTCTTTGGAAAGATCAACAAAATGGATAAACCTTTAGCCAGACTCATCAAAAAAAAATCAGAAATGGAAGGGGAAAAATAACAGCCAACACCACAGAAATACAATAAGTAAATACTATGAAAAATTATATGCCAAAAAACTTGATAACCTAGAAGAAATGGATAAGTTCTTAGAAACATACAACCTCCCAAAACTGAATAAGGAAGAAACAGGAAATGTGAACACAGTGATTACCAGCAATGAAATTGAATCAGTCATCAAAAACTCCCAACACACAAAAGTCCAGGACCAGATGGCTTTCCAGGTGAATTCTTCCAAACATTTAAAGAAGAGTTAATATTTTTTCTTCTCAAACTATTCCAAAAAAAAGAAGAGAAAGGAAAATTTCCAAAGTCATTCTGGGAGGCATGCCTTACCCTGATACCAAAACCAGATAAAGACACTACAAAAAAAGGGAACTACAGGCCAGTATCTCTGATGAATATAAATGCAAGAAAAATCATTCACCGTGATCAAGTGGGATTTACTCCTGGGAGGGCAAGAGTGGTTCAATATTTGCAAATCAATCCATGTGATACATTGCACCAGTAAGAGGAAGGGTAAAAACCATATGATCATTTCAATAGATGAAGAAAAAACATTTGACAAAGTACAACATCCATTCATGATAAAAACCCTCAACAAAGTAGGTGTAGAGGGAACATAACTCAACATAATAAAGACCATATATGAAAAGCCTATCCTAACATTATACTCAATGGTGAAAAACTGAGAGCTTTCCCCCTTAAGGTCAGGAACAAGACAAAGATGTCCACTGTCACCACTTTTATTCAACATGGTACTGAAGTCCTAGCCACAGCAATAAGAAACAAAAAAAAGGAACAAAAGGCATCCAAATTGATAAGGAAGAAGTAAAACTTTCACTATTTTCAGACGACATGACACTCTGTATGGAGAACCCTGGAGACTCCATCAAAAAAGTATTAGAACTGATCATGAGTTCAGTAAGGTTGCTGAATACGAAATCATTGTACAGAAATACGTTGCATTTCTATAAACTAATAATGAAGCCATAGAAAGAGAAATTTAGAAAGCAATCCCAATTACAACTGCACCAAAAATAATAAAATATTATTAACCAATAAAATATTGTTAACCAAGAAGGTAAAAGACTTGTACACTGAAAACTATAAAATACTGATGAAAGAAATTGAAGACACAAACTAATGGAAAGATATTCCATGCTCACGCACTGGAAGGCCACATATTGTTAAAATGTCCATACTACTCAACACAATCTACAGATTTAAATGGAATACCTATCAAAATACCAACAACATTTTTCACAGAACTAGAACAAATAATCCTAAAATTTGTATGAAACCACAAAGGACCCTGAGTAGCCAAAATAATCTTGAAAACGAAAAACAAAGCTGGAGGTATTACGATACCAGATTTCAAGATATATTACAAAGCTGTCATAATCAAAACACTATGGTATTGGCAAAAAAAAAAAAAAAATAGATGCACAGATCAACAGAACAGGATAGAAGGCCCAGAAACAAACCCATGATTATACGGTCAATTAGTCTTTGACAAAGCAGGAAAGAATATGCATTGGAAAAAAATACAGACTTTTCAACAAAGGGTGTTGGGCAAAATGGATAGCTACATGCGAAAGAATGAAACTGGACCACTTTCTTACACAATATACAAAAATAAACTCAGAATGGATTAAAGACCTAAATCGGAGACCCGAAACCATAAAAATCCTAGAAGAGAGCACAGGCAGTAATTTCTCTGACACTGGCCACATTTTTCTAGATAGGTCTCCTGAGGCAAGAGAAACAAAGCAAAAGTAAACTATTGGGACCTCATCAAAATAAAAAGCTTCTGCACAGCAAAGGAAATAGCCAACAAAACTAAAAGGCAACCTACTGAATGGGAGATGATATTTGCAAACGACATATCCAATAAAAGCTTAGCATCCAAAATATATAAAGAATTTATATAACTCAACACCCAAAGAGCAAATAATCCAAATACAAAATGGCAGAAGACATGGACAGACATTTTCCCAAAGAAGACATACAGATTTCCAACAGACACATGAAAAGGTGCTCAAGTTGAGTCATCATCCGGAAAATGCAAATCAAACCTACAATAAGATATCACCTCACACCTGTCAGAATAGCTAAAATCAAAAACACAAAATGCAGGGGCGCCTGGGTGGCTCAGTCGGTTGAGTGTCCGGCTTCGGCTCAGGTCATGATCTCATGGTTTGTGAGTTCAAGCCCCGTGTTGGGCTCTGTGTTGACCGCTCAGAGCCTGGAGCCTGTTTCAGATTCTGTGTGTCTCTCTCTCTGCTCCTCCCCCGCTCGTTCTCTCTCTCTCTCTCTCTCTCTCAAATAATTAAACATTAAAAAAAAATTGAAAACACAAAATACAAGTGTTGGCAAGGATGCGGAGAAAAAGGAACCCTCTTGCACTGTTAGCGGGATTACCAACTGGTGTAGCCACTCTGGAAAACAGTATGGAGATTCCTCAAAAAGTTAAAATAGAACCACGTTATGATGCAATGATTTCACTACTGGGTATTTACCTAAAGTACACAAAAGCACTAATTCAAAAGGATATATGCACCCGTATGTTCAGAGCAGCATTATTTCAACAGCCAAGATAGGGAGGCAGCCCAAGTGTCCATCAGTAGATGAACGGATAAAGAAGATGTGGTGTATACATGCAATGGAATATTACTCAGCCATGACAAAGAATGAAATCTTGCCATTTGCAGCAACATGGATGGACCGGGCGAGTATTATGCTAAGGGAAGTCAGTCAGTCAGAGAAAGACAAATACCATGATTTCACTCATATGTGGAATTTAAGGAACACAAATGAACAAAGGGAAAAAAGAGAGAGACAGAGGCGTAAACAGACTCTTCACTATAGAGCACACCAGAGGGAAGGGGGTGGGGAGACGGGTGAAATAGGTGAGGGGATGAAGGCGTGCACTTGTTGTGATGAACACTTGGTGATGTATGAAACTATTGAATCACTATACTCAAATTACACTGTATGTTAACTATGCTGTAATTAAAATTAAACAAATTAATAACAAAATTTAAATAAAGTTTAAAAAAAATAATTAAAAAAATGCAGAGGAAGCAGAAAGCTGTCAAAAGTTACCCCAAATACCTCCCGGAGAGTGGGCAAGGGTTCCATGGACAGTTGTGCAGGTTGTGCCCTGGACAAGGTGTCCAGCTGTGGAAGCAAGCTTACACTCCCCTCCCCAGGTTAGGTAACCATGGGAATGCACAGATGCCGTCGGGGACAGAGGAAGTCCTGAGAGCAGAGGCTACTTCATCATATGTGAACCACAACAGATATACGACTATACATTTTGGGGAAATTTATCATTAGGGAATTGATGCTTTGGCTTTTGGGCTAATTGGGCTTCTGGGGGGCCCTCCAGCAGTTTGGGAACCGGATCGAGTGGTGCCTGGAGCTTCCTTGCTGGATGCTTTATCTCGCTCTTGTGGAGGACGGAAAGGCCAGGCTTGGACCTCCAACTCGCAGGCTGCATAACAAAAGTGCCCCGTTTAGAGAGCTAAGAAGGCTCTAGGTACTCAGAGAAACTCAAGTGTTTCGGTCCATTTAATTAAAGTGTTTTCAAGAGCTGAGCATCCAAACTTTCAAAAGCACTTAAAATTAGGTCCCATTTTGTGGGACTGGAAGATGTCTGGAAGACTAGCAAATGCAAGGCAAAAAAATCAAACTGTCAAGACTGTAGAAAAAGTGGCCTCACAGATCTCTGGGGAGGGTCCCGCCAATGTCCCAGAGGGGTGTAGAGGGAGTTCAAGTTATTTGCCCGAATTTAAAAGCCTTGGGAGTGAGTGGGAGTTGGGGGGGAGAGGGCAGGTCTGGGAGATCCTGAATTTGCTGCCTGTGGGGAGGGGCTGACCTTTCGGGAAGTTAGATGCAGAAAGGCAGAGAGGAGATGGGCTCCTTGCCCCCAGGCTCAGGGGGAAAGATGGGGGAAAACGGGGCTTCCCGGGATCGGATCGCATTCAGGTGGAGATGAGGGGGGCTGGAGGGAGCTAACACCACATGGACTCAATTTTCTATATAAAAATCAGGTGAGATCATCCAACGAGTGTCTGTGGGGGGAGGGCAACGCAGAATGGAAAACAGAGAGAAGACGGGCCGTTTTTGAAGTTTTTAGCCTTAAATGTGTTGCATGGGGGTGGCCAGGATTAGGTAATTGGTGATTTGTTTTGTTTTTAAGCAGAAGCATTGGGTCTGCCAAGGAGAGAATTCGGGGCATTTGTTCATCGTCATTGACTGAAGCATTATGATTTCATTTCTGCTTTTAAAATTGCTGCTATATGTAGTCAAAACCTTTCAAAGTTATGAACTTCATGCCTTTTTTTTTTTTTTTTTGCATCTAGAAAGTGCCCATATATTTTAGGAGGACAGCTTAACGTTTTCTCACAGCACACACCCTCTTACGTGCCCTGCACCAAGAATGAAAAATCCGACATCAGCAGCCCCCAGAAGCCTCATGGGTCTTTCCAGCCAGGACTGCTACTCCCAAGGGGAGCCAGCACCCCGATAGATCAGGTTTGCCTAAACCCAAATGAACTCTGAGGTCAATGCCTTCCTGTTCTTCAAAACCACAGGTCAGATCTTGAGTCATTCACTTACTTCTCCCATGTTGTGGGATAACAGAGTTTGGGGGGTTCTCGGCTAGTCAGAGTGGGTGTGGGTGGGCGTGTGTGTAAGGGTAGAAAGACACGCTTCTTCCAGAAGCTTGCTCCAGGCGAGCTCACAGTCCGTGAGAAGGATGGGTGGCTTGTGGGTGCACAGCAGTATGCAAGGTGCAAGTCCCAAGGATGGGATAGTGCCAGTATTGACACACGCTTACTCAGACTTACTAAGACTTCTTTAAAATTCCAGCTCCGAGTTTCATAGGAGAATGAAGCCACAACTCAATACAATGAGATAAGGGTCACATTAGTGCGTAAAATAACCCAGACTCCAAATACACACCATGTGATACCACGTGAATATTCCTGAGTTACCCTGTTCAGGGGAAACACCCCAAGGGGTCTGCGGTAGGGACACCCATCAGCCAGCTCCCTAGACTCTGGCTTTTCTATCTCTCTATAAAATTTATTGTCAAATTGGTTTCCATACAACACCCAGTGCTCATCCCAACTCAATGCCCTCCTCAATGCCCATCACCCACTTTCCCCTCCCTCCCACCCCCCACCGACCCTCAGTTTGTTCTCAGTATTTAAGAGTCTCTTATGGTTTGCCTCCTTCCCTCTCTATAACTTTTTCCCCCTTCTCCTTCCCCCTGGTCTTCTGTTGAGTTTCTCAAGATCCACATATGAGTGAAAACATATGGTATCTGTCTTTCTCTGCCTGACTTATTTCAGTCAGCATAATACCCTCCAGTTTCATCCATGTTGCTACAAATGGCAGGATTTCACTCTTTCTCACTGCCAAGTAGTACTCCATTGTGTATATAAACCACATCTTCTTTATCCATTCGTCAGTTGATGGACATTTAGGCTCTTTCCATAATTTGGCTATTGTTGAAAGTGCTGCTAGAAACATTGGGGTACAAGTGCCTCTATGCATCAGCACTCCTATGTCCCTTGGGTAAATTCCTAGCAGTGCTATTGCTGGGTCATAGGGTAGATCTGTTGTTAATTTTGGGGGGAACCTCCACTCTGTTTTCCAGAGCGGCTGCACCAGTTTGCATTCCCACCAATAGTGCAAATACACTCTGGCTTTTCTTAAGACTGCATGGGACTCTTCGTGGAAACCTGCCCACGCATTTCAAATACCAGCCCCCACAAGACAAATTCTGATTCCTCTCTACTGGCCCAGCCCCCAGCATAAGGCCAGGTATACAGCAGGTGCTCAATAAATGGATGTTAAATGAATAAGCCCGAGTGATCTCAGAGCAAGGATATTCAAATACATCCAAGTCCTGATTCTCTCCAAGGCCAAAGCTTGAGAGGTGGATCAACTGCATCTTGTTGGGGGGCAGCTCTCTCCCTGTGTGGGGGTGGTCTCCCCCTTTTTTAGTAACCAAAAAATATACCCTTTTTCCCCCCCCCCCCCCCCCCGGCACGTGCAGGGGCCGCCTAGGGCATCTGCCACGGCAGGTGACTGAAGGCCACCAGTTCCAAGCTTCAGGGGTGAGGGCACATTCCACTCTTAGGGTAAAATCTGGCAAAATCAGGCTCAGCATTCTACACCTACAAGGGGATGACAAACAACATTAGCCTCTAAAGTTTACCAACAGCGTCTCCGAGCCACAAAGGAGAAAATGGCACCCCCAAGGTCAAGGGAAAAGACACTGCTGAAACTCAGTTGTTCTCAATCCAGCCAGTTCATCAAACACAGGAACTGTTGGCCGTGCAAATTCACGATTCACATGACAAATGTATGTAAAGAACACTGCACCCTGGCTCTACAAGACTGTCATTTACAGCCTTGCAAGTCAAAGTGTGGTCCCTGGCCCTGTAGCGCTGGCATTGCCTGGGAGTTCGTTAGAAATGCAGAATCTTGGGCTACTGCAGACCCAGGGAATCAGCCTGCATGCTAACCAGATTCCCAAGGGACGTGCGCGCACCTTGAAGACGGAGGAGCACTGCTTTAGACAGCCAGGGAATCTCGTGTTTGACCATTCGGAGCTTCACGTTCTGCTGTTTCACTCTGAGGTTCCTACTGCCCCCTATAGGCCATAATAACAATAGCAAAGGACTAACAAAAATAAATCAATCCAGGGATAGATGCTGTATGAACCTTTCTTTTATGATTAGAGGCACATACAGCACAAGTGGCAGATTCTTGAAATGCCAGATGCTGAGTGCATGCTGTATCTGTAAACACAGCCAATCCTACACTTACAGGGAACCACAATCTCTTAACGCAAGAGCAGCAAAAATAGAAATAGAAACCCCAATAGAAATAGGAAGTCAGTCTGGGGATTGACTTTCCCCCAGAAAATGGGGGCTCACAGGAAAATAGGTGGACAAAAGTACTTTTTAATAGCCCAGAAAACATTTTTTTTTTTTAAGTTTTATTTGTTTAATTAACCTCTATACCCAGCACGGGGCTCGAACTCATGACCCTGAGATTAAGAGTCACACACCCCTCCAACTGAGCCAGCCAGGCACCCACAGATAGTCTTAAGATTGAATATCTGTGGGGGCACCTGGGTGGCTCAGTCGGTTAAGCATCTGACCTCGGCTCAGGTCATGATCTCATGGTCCGTGGGTTCGAGCCCCGTCGGGCTCTGTGCTGACAGCTCAGAGCCTGGATCCTGTTTCAGATTCTGTGTCTCCCTCTCTCTCTTCCCCTTCCCTACTCGCACTCTTTCTCAAAAATAAATAAATGTTAAAAAAAAGATTGAATGCGTCTTCTCTTTGGGTTTTCTTAGAATAAATCAGTGATCTACAATTCTATCGCTATTATTGCTGAGTCTTGAGAATTGGTAGCTTTAATGTATTCATTCAGCACATTTTATAAAAGGAATGTGTTTTTTTTTACCCCCTGGAGTAGAGACAGGTAGGGAACACGAGCGAGCCTGGACTGATGAGGTCTAGGGCCAGGATCCCCCCGGCCGGTGAGGGTGTCCGCCCCGAGCAGTGACCAGGAGAGGAATCAAGCCATGAGTGACAATGTTCCTGAGGAAAATGTCTCCCGTATTGAACAAAACTTCTGCAACATCTGTGAGAGCATTGTGCTCAACCTCATGGTCCCCTTAAAGAGCTAATCGGGACAAGGTCACAACCAGATGGGAAGTCCCCACCTCCAGGCTTCCTGTGCTCCCCAGTCTGCGGGCCATCCAGGCTCTGGCTGCAGAGCGTGTCCACACTGTTCCATGGAACAGCTCCCGTCACCTCGGCTACGCAGCGACACCTCACCGTGTCCTTGGCTCTCGGGGCCATCCACTTCCCACAACCCTTCCCTGACCACCACCCCAACTTCTTGCTGGTCAACATCCTCAGTTTCCCTCCTCAGAATCATATTTGTTCCTGACACGAATGGTTATGTGTATTGAGCAGCTCCGAGAGGCTAGTACGAAAGCAGTAATCACAGGGTTAACACGACTAATCACAGCTCTTGCCTAACAAGTGCAGCTGCAACTATTTACCCAGACCTTTTGCATTTGCCTTTTCCTTCCCAGACTCGACTCTCCTCCTTTGGGAGGAGGATTTGAGGCTTCCCCCCTCCCCCCGTGTCCTTGTCTGGCCGCCTTTAGAAGAAACAGTTTCCTTGCTGCACACTCGATATCTCAGTGATTGTCTTTTTTTTTTTTTTTTTTTTAAGTTTATTTATTTACTGATTTTTTGACACAGAGAGGGAGAGAATCCCAAGCAAGCCCCACACGGTCAGCGCAGAGCCCGGTGCGGGGCTCACAAACCGTGAGATCATGGCTTGAGCCAAAATCAAGAGTTGGACGCTTAACCGACTGAGCCACCCAGGCACCCTGGAACAGTTCTTGAGACTCATAACGGTGAGACCCGTAAGAGATTTCTAATTCACGGAAGTCCCGGATGTGATCTGGAATCTCAAGGTAACCAAGCTGTAGCACATGTTTACATTTAATGCCATCCAGATGGGCTGCTGTGACCTGACTGGAGAGGTAGGAGTGTGCTTCCTAAAAGCTCTGAAATACAAGGAACTCGCAGGTATGGAACCACTGGCCACCATGCTCATGGCTCCCGAAGGTTGACTTTGCCACTTCTCAGGAGCACCACAAGGTGGCAGGAGTAGTTTACAAAAGCCGCGGCTCCCATATCCCTGGCCCCAGGCGCAAACTGAACAATCCTTTATTAGAAGGGACAAATCAGTCCTCTGGGGTTAAGTGTGAACATGAAAATGGCATCTACGTAATTAACAAAGGCTAACTAGAGGAGCTGCATGACCCAGAATTCTAACTGTGCACAGAACCCAGAATAATGGAGTAATGTATTGGAGAGAACTGATATGCATTGATTCACTAGGTAATTATATTTGCTTTCATTGTTGAGAAGGTGCCCTTCACCCAGTTTCATTTTTGCAGAAATGAAAACACTTTGGGTTCCCCCCTCTCCCACTCTACATTTAAAAATGAAGAGATTTCTTTGGCCTTTTCTTGACTGATCAGTTGGCTGTCCATTAGCTTTCTGTAAAACAATAAGTGAAGAAAATCTATACGTTTGTCCCCAGTTGTGATCTTGCAAGTTCAAGGCAAATTGCCATGTTCGACATGTGGGATTCATCATGTCTGCCGTTACCTCATCGACGGGCACATATCTTTCCCAGATGTGCGAAATAAAAGGCCTATGAAGTTACGAGGAGAGCAAAAACAGTATTCATGCTCTCAACATCTTGCTGCAGCCAGGTAGGTGGGGGTGGTGGTAGACTGGGGCAAGGATGCTTCTAGGTCTGGTTAATCCCAATACGTGACCTAATGAACAAACTCCGTAGAGTGGCCCAAAGCCGCTCAGTAATCCAGGATGCCTGTCTGGAAGGGTGAACGGGTGAGCGCTTTCTTTAGGGAAAAAGAGAGAGAGAGAGAGCAATGTGGAGATCGAGAGAGGTCATGATTAGCCTAAGATCTGAGGATTATTTAATGTTTATTTATTTTTGAGAGAGAGAGAGAGAGAGAGAGAGAGAAAGTGTGAGTGGGGGAGGGGCACAGAGAGGGGGAGACACAGAATCTGAAGCAGGATCCAGGCTCTGAGCTGATAGCACAGAGCCTGACGTGGGACCCGAACCCATGAACTGTGAGATCGTGACCTAAGCCGAAGTCGGATGCTAAACCAACTGAGTCCCCCAGGTGCCCCCTGAGGATTATTTAAGACATCAGGATTTGAAGTCAGCTCTCCAAGTTCTGCCTAGAAGTGCAGTCTGGGGCTTGCATCAGGCCATACGTTTAAAAACATAAAGTTCAAGGCAAATGGAAGATAAAAATCCACACTTCTTTGTTCCCTCCCCCCCCCCCATTTTTACAAGATTCTCCTCTCAATGACCTTGGATCAGGGAGCAGTATGTTATCAATTTGCACTTAGAATTGTTCCAGTCTTTCATGCATTAATTTTATATCTGGGAATCCATTCTAAGGAACTATCCCTAAATACAGAGAGAAATACTAATATGGAAAAAGATGTTTAACGTGGCATTTAGATGAAAAATTTGGAGGAAAAACTTTTAAATTGAGTAGTGACAGAAAATAATAAAATTTAATGATACGTCTACACAATCGGTTATTCAGCTGTCACGAAAATGATTGCGTGAAGACTAGGCAGAATAAAAAGTTGCTCATGTAATTAAGAGAACAAAGAAGAAAATAAGGTAGTTTGCACAGTTGTGACAGCATGTTTACATTTTGTGTCGGAAATCGACTGTAAAGGAAAAAGGTGCCAAAGTATTGAGAGTACTTGCTTCAACGGTGATTCCGAAGGTAAATTTGCCTCCCCTTTACTTTCCCGTAGTCTCCAATTTTTCTTTAGGTGTTACCATATGATGGAATATACAAACTTACGGAACCTTTTACTTTGGATTTAAGGTAATTTCACTATGCGTCCATCTCAAAATTCTGTCCAAATTGTCTCCTACGCAGCTTTGCCTCCCTGACTTGGAACCAACACCTTGCAGCCCAGTCTTCAGTGGGTTGGTGTTCTGTTTCCCACGAAGGGAACTGGACCCCAGTCTCTGCTGGAGACTTCTCAGATGGCTGGGGTCATTGCGGGAGCCAGTCTGAGTTGAAGGAGGAATGAGCAAGACACAGTCCAGGTGCCCTGGCTCATGGTCATCACGCTATGGCTTTGACATAATGTTTGATTATTGATGTTGACCAAGACTGTAAGTTCAAATATTTTATAGAACAATGGTAACCACTGGTTGAGTGAAACTGGGTGTATAGTTTCCAAAAACAAAGGGGAAGAAGAAGTAAAACAGACACTAGTGATAGAAGCAACTATTTGAAGGGGGGGGAAAGAAACCCGGATAACAAGCCATAAACTGACAAAACGGAGACCAAATATATCCTTTTCATAATAAATGTGAATGCTTGAAATCTTTCTAACAAAAGGCAAATACTCATTTTGGCCCAGAAGCAAAATTAAATTTTATTGTTTATAAGAACACATGCCCAGGGGCACCTGGGTGGCTCAGTCGGTTAAGCAACCAACTTTGGCTCAGGTCATGATCTCGTGGTTCGTGGGTTCGAGTTCCATGTCAGGCTCTGTGCTGACAGCTCATGGCCTGGAACTTGCTTTGAATTCTGTGTCTCCCTCTCTCTCTGCCCCTCCCCTGCTCATTCTCTCTCTCTCTCTCTCTCTGTGTCTGTCTGTCTTTCTCAAAAATAAATAAAAGCATTAAAAAGAGAACACATTCTTGAAACAGGCTGAAAGGTCAAAGGACCCATACTTGAAAGGTGTTAAGAGAGTAGGTCTTAAATGTTCTCACCATTAAAAAAAAAAAAAGATAATTATATGAGGTGATGGAAGTGTTTACTAATGTCATTGTGGTGATCATTTCATAATATATACACGTACCAAATAATCACATTGTATGTCCTACGTATACACAATGTCATAGATCAATTATACCTTAATAAAGCTGTTAAAAAAGAGGACAAAAAGAGGACCAGTTAAAACAGACGAAACACATCTAAACAAAAAGTAATACAAAAATTGATATATGACAAAGTACAATGGAAGCAAAAAGTCATAAATGGAAAATAGGTTACTTTCTATGGATAAAATTCCAACCCACAAGGAAGACACAACAGTTATACACACCGACAGACTACCATAGCACTGAAAACCATTCAAAGCTCAACTCCCAAACATAAGGCACAACAGACACAATCCTAATCGGAGACTGCAGACAATGGCCCTCGGTCTTCCAGAAGTGAAGAAACCACGAATCAGGATACAGATCATTTGAACGGTAAGTCCAGAAGACTTGATTTATGGGCTACATACTGGGATACGTTATCCTGCTTTAGACAATCACTACGCCCCCTCCCCCTCTGCCCCTACCCAGAGCTCTCCTGCTCCCATCCACGCAGGATGGTCGTTCACCACAGGACCAGATACAAAGGTCGCAAATACTGGACTCAGAAGCGGGTCTAAGCACGAGAGAGAGAAAGGTCAGTGCATCCCAGCATAGCACTCTGTGCACCAGGGAAGGTACAGGGGGCGTGGGAAGCAAGGACCACAAGAAAAGGAACAGGAGAACACCTGTGCTACAACATGGGCCATGTATCCAGACTGCCAGAGACAGCCACAGCGTCCCTCTTGTCACTGATGCGTGAAGACCACCGAATGCCCCAAGATTCTTCAGTTTAGAGCGATGCTTATCTGTGCCTCAAAGCTCTCCTACTCCCACGCAGGCAACGTCACCAAATAGCCCAAGACGTTTGTTTACGCCTCCCTAAACAGATTGAGGAGCTGTGGCCCTTGGGTCATTGGAAGGTGACATAAAGGCTAAGCCTTGAACTGGCCAGTGTGACTCTAGCTAGTATGAGTTTGAAATCTCCCCCTGAGCTAGGAGTTTCAATGGAAGGTGTGCCCTGTTATGGATAAACAGAAAAACTGAACCACAAAAACAGAATACACATTATTTCAAACCTCTATGGTACATTTATAACATATAACATTTAATGTAATAGGCTATGTAAAAAAACCACTTTAAGATATGTTATTTGACAACTGTACGAGCCTAGAATACACAATGAATAAAAGAAATCAAACCACCTAGAAAAGATTAAAAAAAAATTTTAATATTTATTTTTGAGAGAGATTTAAAAAATTCGAATATTTATGAGAGAGAGAGATTAAAAAAATTCTAATATTTATTTTTGAGAGAGAGGGAGGCACAGAGAGTGGGGAAGGGGCAGAGAGAGAGGGAGACACAGAATCTGAAGCAGGCTCCAGGCTCCGAGCCATCAGCAGAGAGCCCGAGGTGGGGCTCAAACCCACGAACCGCGGGACCGTGACCTGAGCAGAAAGTGAACACTTAACTGACAGAGCCACCCTGGTGCCCCCACCTAGAAAGGATTAAAAAAAAAAAAAAAAAAAGCCCTGAACATTTAGACCAAAGAGGACATTAAAGATGCAATCACAAGTCTATTTCGAAAACAATCAGAACTGTACCACATGATGAAAACAAGGTATGAAGCCAAAGCCATACGCAGGGAGAAAATCTGTAGCTTTATATGTGCTGATTACCAAGACAGGAAAGAATAAAAACGAGTAAACCACATGGTCAACTGAAGAGGTGACAGGCCCCCAAAGAAAGGTTAGTGGGCATTTGTGTTATTGTTGGTTTTTAGATCGTTGTTTCGGCTGCCTAGCCTGTGAAGCTGCTTCCTATATTAGGGAGTTCCACCATGGTGTACGTTGTGGACATCTAGAGCCGGGTATGTATATCATCGAGACTTAGCCAATCAGATGCTGCCCCCTGGAACTCTGAGTCTCCAGTGAGCGCCTGAAAGAAGCAGGGAGGAGCTTAGCCTTCCTTCTGGTAGCCACAGCCAGCATTTAGTGGCCGAGCCAGCACCTCCCAACAAACGCCCCCACTGGGCTTGCCGGGGATCTGACCACCCAGATTCCTCATTCCTGCTCATTCCCCGACCCTGTCCCCTAGGCCCCTCTAAATCTCTGGGCCACCTGATATCCTTCTCCAATACATTCCTTTCCAGCTTACACTAATCAGGACCAGTTTCTCTTGTTAATAACCGTAACGTCCTGAGCAAAACAGAAGGAAACAATATGTAAAAAAGGAATTAATGAGAGAACAAAAATCCATGGCAATGATGAGTCAACTCAAGAACCATTTTAAGAGACCAACAAAACTGGCAAACCCTCTCATGAGCCTAAGTTACTGAAAAATTAAGATCGCAAATACTTTTACAAAGGAAAACACGTGCATGAAAGATTCTGACGTTGAAACATTATGAGAATATGATGTACAGCTCTATACCTGATGAAATTAAGAGATAAATTACCAACATTAACTGGAGTAGGAAATGAATATACCATCAGCAGTGGAAGAAATGCCAAAAAGTTGTTTTAAAAAATCACTCCCTTCCCAAACGGCCAGAGTTGGATTGGGTTAGGGTAAATTCCTTCAAATCTGTGTTATTTAAACCATTCGGGGTCACGGAGAAAAAGGGCAGATGAGCATGCTCCCAGGCAGTCCTGTAGTAGCCCAGGACAAAGGGGATCCCGACTCCAGTCCCTGCCCCCAGCTGCCTTTGCCTCAGTGGGTGGAGCCTACTGTTGAGTGGGGTTCGACCCGCTGCCTAGACAGATCACCTTGCTATATTATTCTGATCCTGCTATGTTACTTGTCTGTGGCCGTAGGCCAGTGAAGCCTATGGCACTTACCTAAGTCATACTAAGTAATCCTTGGGATGGACACCTTTATCTCCCACACTAAGTTCATTTTCTCCCGTATCAGAGAAAGGATGCTTCTGCTCACTCCTGTCCACACCCAAGGGAAAGCGAGGAAACATTACCCACTAATCCTCACTGGCATGATGTCAGGGATAAGGGAGTCGAGAGCTAATGGCAAAGGACTTTTTCTGGAGAAGCGCAGGACGCCCACAGCGAACGCCAGGGCACAGCAGGTGTAAACCAGGGGGGTCCTGGGCACACCATGGCTCTTGGTCATCCCAGGTGGGGCCTGTTGAGGGTTCAGAGAAGAGGAACTCCTTTTTCTTAGGTGGAGCCTGGAGGGGAAAGATGTCTGTTTAATTCAGTGCTAAGCATGGCTAAGAGTGGGTTGCACGTCTTGGGAGCCCCCGGGGGTCCTTTGGAGGCAGGGCTCACCTCAGATGCCGGCCTGTTGGGGGGCAGCTCAGGCGCAAGAACCCACAGGACGCTCCAGGCCGCAGACTGGGCCTCAGCTGTGCAACATGACGCTCAGTAACCGACGACACAACTGGTAGGAATCACGGAGGGGGATGGGTCCCGCGTGCGCTGCACTCCCGAGGGAGGGTACGGAGCGCGCTGTTCACAGCTCCCTGGAGACAGGCGCTCTTAAGCAGTTGACAGTGGGCTTGGCGCTCCGTAGAGGCGAGCACCACACTTATTAGCAAATTACCCAAGTGTTGCCCCCCCTGTTGGCCAGAGTCATGTGGGCGGACTGCACCCAGGGCACCGCGCGGGGAAAGAAGAAACAGCCCCGCCGCCCTCCTGCCGCAGGTCCGCCGTCCGGTCGCATTTCTGTCCCCCTAAGCTGACCTGGGAGCGTCCCTACCCAAATTGCGCCTGAGGGAGGCGATGCTGCCCGCGAGCAAAAGCAGGCTTCGCACCAAGTCCCAAAACCGCGGAGAGGTGAACCCTCTCCCCGCACCCGTGGCCGCGGTACAGCCTCCACCCCGCAAGAAGCCCCGCGTGGGCCTGCCCCCCCACGCACCCGGGAGCTCCGCACGCCCAGCCCCCCAGCCCCGAGCCCCGCTTCCCGGTGGCTCGGCCCCCGGGTCTCCACGCAACAATGAGGCGTGGGCGGCCCCGGCGGCTTCATTTGCATACCGCCTCGGCTCGGCCAATGGGCTGCGCAGGGGCTTTGGAACGCCGTGTTGCCATCTGCGTGCGCGCGTGTGTGCGAGTGTGACAGCGGCGGTGGCCGTGGCCCTGGCCGTGGGAGGCGGGCCCGGCGGAGCCCAGCCGCGCGGGGACCGGCCCCGGCGCCCGCTCCCTCAGCGCGTCGCGGCCGCGCTGACCGGACGAGCCCGGAGACCGCCCCCACCCCCGGCCCCGGCCGGGCGCAGTCGCGATGTCGGTGGCGGGGCTCAAGAAGCAGTTCCACAAAGCCAGCCAGGTAGGGAGGCACGGGGGAGGGCGGGAGCGGGGGGAACCCGGGGCTGCGGTCCCCCGAGGCTTCGGGGCTTCTGTTGGGGGCTCGGACGTGCAGTGGGGGCCGCCCGCTCCCCCCGCCGCCGCCCCCCGCGGCCCCCCGGCTGTCACTCGGAGGGCTTCCGGGGACCGGGGACAGCAAGAGGTGGCGGGCCGAAGGGGCTCGCGCGCGGGAGAGGAGGCGTCCGGAGGCCTGCGCACTGCGCTCGGCGCCGGCCCCCCCCCC
>NW_024412416.1:3471133-3563812 GCF_014898765.1 Herpailurus yagouaroundi | reverse complement strand
TATTTTGCAAGTAAGAGAAGAAGGACCGTGGTGAATGGAGATGATTTTACTCAACAACAGGCAAGGTAAAATAACATAAAGCCTCCTGATGAACTGATCCTTCCTTCTCGGTGCCTCACCTATCTCCGGGGGAGAAAAATTCCCCTCATTTTACAGAGAATTAAGAACTGTAAACCCCAGGGATTATGCATCATTTTGGCAACACCTGGAAGACCAACAGGAAGAAGGAGAAATAAATGGCAAGAGTTCAAGTCGAGTTGATCACAAAATGTAGTTAATTGTTTTCTTCAGCACGTGGGACTTAGAACCCAAGTGTCCCTAGTTCAGAATTAAATACATTTCTCCTCTTGGAAGGATTATTTATTTATTTACTTATTTATTTATTTTTTAATATATGAAATTTGTTGTCAAATTGGTTTCCATACAACACCCAGTGCTCATTGGAAGGATTTTTTAATTTGCCCTTCTACTGGTAGGGGTAGAGACTGAGTTATTAGAGAAAAATACAAATTGCTTAGAGATGGTCTTCTGGTTTCTTATTAAGCCTGGTGCCTGATTAATAAAAATGCAACTTAGAGTCCTTGCATTAGTGTTACCGCTGATTGACTTGTATCAATTATGTTTATTTCGTGGTAGTTTTCCTGACAGTGGTTATTGTTGGTGCAGGATGCTCAGGCCTCACCTGTACTTCCTCTGGCCCAGACACTGTGCGAATAGCCGTATTCTTTCTCTTTCTGGACTTCAGAAGACTTGTTCCTCATCCAAGGAAAGTCTAGAGAGCAGTTTTTTTTTTTTTTAATGGTTATTTAATTTGGGGGGGGGGAGGGGCAGAGAGAAAGGGAGACACAGAATCTGAAGCAGGCTCCAGACTCTGAGCTGTCAGCACAGAGCCGGATGCGGGGCTTGAACTCCAGATCATGAGATCATGACCTGAGCCCAAGTTGGATGCTCAACCAGCTGAGCCACCCAGATGCCCCCTAGAGAGCAGTTTCTCTTTCCTCTTTTGCTGCTTCTCTCCTCAGGTTAACCTTAATGGTGATGACCCTGGATGGTGGTGAATTTACTTCTTCTTGCCCTTGTGTGGTGGTGCCCTTTAACCTTTGTCCTGTGACCCAGCGACAAGAGGGAATGTGTGGATGCAACACAGTGTTTTGGGGGTAACCCCCCCCTTTCTCTTTTAATGCATTAACCAGAAAAATGATGAGCGGTCATAAGGGGCCTAGACGTTTTTCGTTTGACAACTAACTGCACATATTGGCCATTTATGAGTAAACCCTTCAGAGAAGGATAGTCTTTGTAAATTATGAGAATCTCCAGGGAGGCAATGAATGTCTCTTGTTTCACTGTCTCGTTAGAGAGAAAGATAAAAACGCACTTTACAAAATCCATAATGATTTATTTTTTTCTCTTAGATGCATCAGAAAATATATTGAGCTAAAACGTTCTTGCTCCTTTCCACATAGACTGTTTGATAAATTCATCTATAAATTTTTGCAGTTTTTTTTTTTTTAAGTCAGGGTGCTAGAATAGATGTCCAAGCCAAATTGATTTTGATTTTTTTAGACAATATAATCCAAACATTTCTTACCTCTGGTGACTTTTTTCCCTTTAAAATAAACGTAATTTAGGATATTACTTGGAATTTGGTTTAAAAAGGCACTTGCAAGCAGGGATCTATTTTGGCTGTTTTTTTCAGATTAATTTTTTAGCTTTATAAACAAATTGAATGTAAATTACATTTCTCAAAGTTAAGTGTGTGTGTTTTGGTGGCGGGGGGGGGATCTTGTGTATTTGGGGGAACTGTTATTGGCATATTTTATTTTTTATTTTTTTTAATGTTTTTATTTATTTTTGAGACAGAGAGAGACAGAGCATGAGCAGGGGAGGGGCAGAGAGAGAGACACACACAGAATCTGAAGCAGGCTCCAGGCTCCGAGCTATCAGCACAGAGCCTGATGTGGGCTTGAACTCATGAACCGTGAGATCGTGACCTGAGCCGAAGCTGGGTGCTCAACCGACTGAGCCACCCAGGCGCCCCTTGGCATACTTTACCCAGGAAATAAAACTGCTGGTAAATAAACACTACTCCATTTGGCTAAATAATAGACAAATGTATCCTGGAGATTCTACATCAACAAAACATGGACGGTTGGATTTTGTTTTTCAGTAGAAACCCAGGAAAGTGTTGAGTTGGGGGAAGGGTCTGGGGGAAGCACTGGGGATGGGATTAGGGAGGTTTTATTGCAATTCTGACCATTCTACTTCTGGGAAACTTGTCTTCCCGTGCAATTCCCAGGGTCTTCCCCACGTGTTTTTATCACCGCACCAGCGGCAGTGACCTTCCCGGGCCCGGTGTTGTTCCTTCCGGCTTTCTTTCTAGTCCATCCGATGGCAGCGCCTTGCCCCCTGGCCCTGGGTAACTCTTTCTCGACCGCTGATGCTCTCTTTGCCTGCTCAGAGCATTTGTCCCCGGCAGAAGCTGTTGTTGCTCCCGGCTGGATGATTTTCCTCTGGCCTCCTCTTCCAGTCTCCACTGCTATTCTCATCCCCCTCTGGACATGCCGGAGGGCCCCAGGGCTCTGGCTGGGGCACCTGTCCTTTCCTTCAGCCTCCACTCTGCCAACGTGTCTTATCCAGCCCCTCGGATGTATAGGCAATCTATATGCCGATCACTCTGTAAATTGCATTCTCGTCCGGATGCTCCTTCTGAATACAGACTCCTGGCAAACTCACACGTCTCACCACCTACATCACCTCCCCCTCCTTGCATATTTAAAAGGCTGTCGGGCTTAAGATATCCGCACTTGAACCCTTAATTTTCTCCACCCCAACTTGTTCTGCTGGCGGTCTCTCTCTCAGTAAACCACGCCAGTGCGTGTGTGCTCAGCTGCTCAAGTAGAACAAAAGGCAAACTGAGAGTGCTCTTTGATTATTTTTTCTTCCCCCCCTTGGAAAGGAAGTTCATCCGAAAGTCCTTTCTCTTGGTTCTGTGTTCAGAATATACCCTAGTCCGTTCATCTTTCTCGTATCTCCGCTGCCACTCTCCCCTCCCGGTCCTGGCCATGGCCTCCAGCCTTCCCGGCTGGAGCCTCCCGCCCAGCTCCCAGACCTTTATTCCTACCGGCTGCAATCCTACCCACCGTGGTCAGGATGCTCTTTTTAAATTGTGTCTCACACCATATCATTCTGCTTCTTGCAAATCTTTAGTCCTTCAGCGGCTTCCACTTGCATTTAGAATAAAACCCAGACTTCCTCCTCTGGCCTGTGAAGCCACACACATCACTTGGCCTCCCGTTTCCCTCTCCTGCTGACGCTCAGACGCACAGACCTCTCCGTTCCCTTAATGCGCTGAGGTTCTTCTGATCTTGGTGCTTCTGTGGGGTGGCTGTTTCCTCAACCTGGCATGCCTTTCCTTTTGTCTTTGCAAGGCATCTCCTTGTCACTGAGATCACAGCACAGATTACCCGTCTGCCTCATCACATGATTCTTCCCTGACCACCTGATTCAAATAGGTAATACACCTTTCCTATCACATCACCTGGGTTTGCTGTTGTTTTTTTAAAAACACGCACTACAAATATTTTCACGTTTTGACAGTTGAATTCAGTATGATTGGTTTTCATTATAATCCTGTTTATTTTTAAACTTTTTATTTTGAGATGGTTACATGTTTATAAGCAGTCATGAGAAATAATGCCCCTGTACCTTTACAGGTTTGTTTCCCCCCTAGGTGACATTTTGCAAAACTATAGCACAGATTATAAGCAAACTACTTACCCTGATACAGTCAGGGTGCAGAACAGATCTGTCACTTTGAAGATGATGGCCAAACCCACTTCCCTCCTCATCTCACTCCCCTTAATCCCCCGGCAACCATTAATTTCTTCTCCTTACTTTAAATTTTGTCATTCTGGAGGTGAAATAAATGGAACCATGTGGTCTGTAACCTTTTGGGATTGGGTTTTATGTCAGCATGATTCTGTAATCTGGATTACATTAATTGACTTTTGAAAACTGAACCAACTCTGCATCCTTGGAATAAAATGCACCTGGTCATTGTATGTATTTCTTTTTCATACATAGAATACATTTAGAGGAATACAAGAATTTATTTGCTCATATTTTGTCATGGAATTTTTGGGTCTGTATTCATGAGGGATATTGGTATTTTGGTATTTTTTGGTACTGTGTACATATATATATATTTTTTAATTAAGTAGGCCCTATGCCCAAGGTGGGGCTCGAACCCATGACCATGAGATCAAGAGTTGCATGCTGTACTGAACCAGCCGGGAGCCCCTGTCTGTGTAGTTTTGTATCAGGCACTGGCTTAATAAAGTTACTGAATTGGGAAGTATTCTCTCCTGTTCTGTTGTCTAGAGGAGACTGTGTAGAATCGGTGTTAATGTTTTTTTAGACATTTGGTAGAATTTTCTAGCGAAACCATCTGGGATTAGAAATTTCTCATTTGGGGGTTTTATTAGTTTGTGTTTTTCTTTTTTTTTTTTTTTAATTTTTTTTTTCAACGTTTATTTATTTTTGGAACAGAGAGAGACAGAGCATGAACGGGGGAGGGGCAGAGAGAGAGGGAGACACAGAATCGGAAACAGGCTCCAGGCTCTGAGCCATCAGCCCAGAGCCCGACGCGGGGCTTGAACTCACGGACCGCGAGATCGTGACCTGGCTGAAGTCGGACGCTTAACCGACTGCGCCGCCCAGGCGCCCCTAGTTTGTGTTTTTCAAGGAGTTGGTCTGTTTTATTTAGGTTATCAGTTTTATGTGTGGAGAGTCACTGTTCTCATATTTTAATGTTTATTTTTGAGAGAGAGGGAGAGAGAGAGAGAGAGCATGAGCAGGGGAGGGGAAGAGAGAGAGGGAGACACAGAATCTGAAGCAGGTTCCAGTCTCTGAGACATCAGCACAGAGCCTGATGCGGGGCCGGAACTCAGGAACCATGAGATCATGACCGGAGCCGAAGTCAGAGGTTTAACCGACCGAGCCACCTGGGTGCCCCTCTCGTATTATAATTTTGATGTCTGAAGGGTCCCTAGTAATACTAACATTGGTAGTATCTTCTCTCTTTTTCTACCAGAAGTTTGTCAGTTTTATTGATCTCTTCAAAGAACCAGGTCTTTGTTTTGTTTTCTCCATTGTTTGGCTGTTCTCCATTTCATTGATTTTGACTTATTTCCTTCCTCTGCGTGCTTTGGCTTATTTTGTTATTTATTTTATTTTTCTGTGTTCTTGAGGGAAATCGGGTCATTGATTTTGAGATTTTCCCTCTTTTCTAACCTGCATCGGTGCTCCATATTTCCCCCTCGGCACAGTGTTAGCTGTATCTCACTAGCTTTGGCATGTTGTATTTTAACTTTCATGCAATTCAGCGTACTTTTTTTTTTTTTTCCAACGTTTATTTATTTTTGGGACAGAGAGAGACAGAGCATGAACGGGGGAGGGGCAGAGAGAGAGGGAGACACAGAATCGGAAACAGGCTCCAGGCTCTGAGCTGTCAGCACAGAGCCCGACGCGGGGCTCGAACTCACGGACCGCGAGATCGTGACCTGGCTGAAGTCGGACGCTTAACCGACTGCGCCACCCAGGCGCCCCAATTCAGCGTACTTTAAGTTTACTTTTTATTTCTTTTGAGAGAGAGAGAGATAGAGAGCAAGTGGGGGAGGGCCAGAGAGAGACGGACAGAGATAGAATCCCAAGGTGATAGCACAGAGACTGACACGGGGCTTGAACTCGACGGAACCGTGAGATCATGACCTGAGCTGAAATCAAGAGTTGGATGCTTAGCTGACTGAGCCATCCAGGCGCCCCAGTTCAGTATACTTTTTGATTTCCCTTGAGACCTTCCCTTCAATCCGTTGGTTATTTAGAATCGTGCTTTTTAGTTCCTAAGTGCTTGGCATTTTCCTGTTACATTTCTGTTATTGATTCCTAGTTTGATTCCATTGTCATTAGAGAATGCACTCTGGGATTTCAACTTTTAAAAATTTGTTGAGGTTTATTTTCTGGCCCAGGATATGGTCCCTCTTAGTGTATGTTCTGTGGGCACTTGAAAATGACATGTATCTGCTCTTGTTGGGTGGAGTATTCTAAATATTGATTAGATCCCCTTGGTCAATAGTGTTGAATTCTTCTATATCCTTATTGATTTTCTTTCAAGTTCTACTAATTGTTGAGAGAAGTCTCCTTGCACAGAAGTGTAGATTTGTCTTTTTCCTCTTTCACTGCCATCGGTTTTTGCTTTGTATAATTTGCATCTCCACTATTTGATATGTACACATTTAGGGTTGCTGTGCCTTCTGGGTGGATTTACCCTTTGAAATTGATTGTCACTATAAAATGTCCCTCTCTGTCTCTGGTAATATTCTTTGCCCTGAAGTTTCTTTTATCCGCTATTAATGTAGCCATTTCTGCTTTCTTTTGATTAATGTTTGCATGACACAAATTTTTTCCATCCTTTTACTTTCAACCTGCCTATACTGCGATATTTGAAATGTTTCTTGCAGACACCATATAATTAGGCCATGCTTTTTTTTTTTTTTAATGTTCATTTATTTTTGAGAGAGAGAGACAGAGCACCAGCAGGGGAGGGGCAGAGAGAGTGGGAGACACAGACTCTGAACCAGGGCCATGCTTTTTAATCCCGTCTTCCAGTCTGTCTTTTAATTGGTGTATTTAGACCATTTACATTTAATGTAATTATTTATATGTTAGGGCTAAAGGATACCATTTAATTGTTTTGTTTTTTTGTTTGTTCTGTCTTTTATTTCTTGTCTTGTGCCCCCCCCCCCCCCCCGCCTTCCTTTGTGTTACTTGAAGATTTTTAGAATTTCATTCTGATTTATATACAGTTGGCCCTTGAATAATGCTGGGGTTAGGGGTATCCTCACAGTTGAAAATCTGCATATACGTTTTGACTCCCCTAAAACTCAATTACCCATAGCTTGCTGTTTACCAGAAGGCTTTACCAATAACATAAGTCGATTAACGTATAATTTGTATGTTACATGTATTATACACTGGAGTTTTACAAATAAAATAAGCTAGAGAAAAAATGTGATGAAGAAAATCATGAAGAAGAGAAAATACGTTTATAGTACTGTATTTGTATTCACTGAAAAAAAATGTGTACAGGTAGGGGAGAGAGCTACACAGTGGTAGCAGGGACAGGTGTGATCCCAGGATGCTGGTCTTTCACAGCTTAGTGGCCTCAGCTAGGCAGTTGCAGCCCTGGGTGGCCCCTGGGCCGCATCATAGGGCTGGGGGTACAATACAGGAGTCCCATCTGCCTGGAGGTGTACCACTGGCTTGTGGCCACTGGCGGCTACGGGCATGCGTGAATGTGCCAGCCTGGGGAAGGTGACATGGCTGGTGGGAGTGGTCTGCACCTGATGGGGAGGGGGCTGAGGTGTGTGGCTTCCCCGGTACAGCCCTGGAGCCCAAGTGTGTGCAGAACTCTGGTGGCAGGAAGGCCAGGGAACCTTCTGGACCCAATCACCCCCTCAGCACACCAGGGGACCTGTAGCCATGCCCGGTTCTAGATCCTTGGGGGAGCTGTTAACGGCCTCCACCAGGTCCCCCTACACTTAGGGCAGCAGGACCGACCTCTGCTCGGTCTCTTTGTTTAGGTCCCGTGGAGAGTGGGGTGGACAGTTCTCAGTAAACGTTCTGTGGCTTTTGCCGTCAACCCTTAAAAAAATCTGCATGTAAGTAGACCCCTTGCCGTTCAAGCCCGTGTTGTTCAAGAGTCAACTTTATAGTGTGTTTGAGTGTGTCTCTTTGTATAGCGTTTTCAGTGGCTGCTCCTGGTATCATATTCTATCTACATAATTTATCACAGCCTCCTGGTGTCATCATTTTACCAGTTTTAGTGAAACGTAGACTTAGCTCCCTTTATGTCCCATTATCCTCCTCCATTTGTAATATAATTGTGTTAAATACTTCCTCTGTGTTGACTATTTCCTGTGTATGTTTGGACGCACATCAGACAGTGTCCTGTGCTTATGATTTAATTGTTGGGATGTAATGAGCATCAGTGATTGCTTTAATCATCAATTGTAATTTAGAAAACTCAAGAGGAGGAGCCTATTCTAATTACTCATATTTTTGCTTACTATGTTCTTTCCTCCTCCTTGATGTTCTACGGTTACTTTTATCATTCCTTTCTGTTTCGAGAAATTCCTGTAGCCATTCTTTTAGGATAGGTCTGCTGGCAACAAATTCTCTTAGTTTTTATTCATCTGAGGATGTCTTGGTTTCCCCTTCATTCCTGAAGAATATTACTCTGGTTATAGGATTCCTGGTTGACAGCTCCTTTTTGTGTCCAGCACTGAAAATTGTGCCACTTTCTTCTGACCTCTGTGATTTTTGATGAGAAATCTATAATTTGAATGTTTTTTTCTTCTATACGTTAGGTGTCATTTCTTTCTCCATGCTTTTAGAATTCTTTCTCTTGTGGTTTTTAGAAGTTTGACCATGTTGTGTCTTAGAGTGGGTTTCTTTTGCTTTACCCTGCTTGGAGTTCGGTGAGCTTCTTGAATCTGTAGGTTTATGTCTTTTGCCAAATTTGGAAGTTTTCAGCCCTTATTTCTTCTAGTATGTGTGTGTTTTGTTTGTTTTGTTTGGTTTTCAGCTCTGCCCTCTTTCCTCTCTCCTTTTGGGATTCTGATGACATGAATGTTAGATCTTTTGTGATAGCCCCACCTGCCCCTGAGCTCTATTCTACCTCCCTCCCACCCCCCTCCACCCCCCCATTTATTTCCTCTCTTTTGTTCAGATTGGGTAATTTCTGTTGTTCTACCTTACAGGTCACTGATCATCTTTCCCCTCACTCTGTGGTTGAGTTGAGGGTTGCATCTTTTTATTTTAGTTATTGTGTTTTTCAGTTCTCCTATTTCTGTTTTGTTCTTTATCTGTTTCTTTGTTAAACCTATTTATTTTGAGAGAGACAGAGATGGCGTGAGTGGGGGAGGGGCAGATAGAGAAGGAGAGAGAGAATCTCAAGCAGGCTCCGTGCTGCTGGCACAGAGCCCAACCTGGGGCTTGAACTCATCAGACTGTGAGACCAGGACCTGAGCTGAAATCCAGTCGGGACACTTAACTGACTGAGCCACCCAGGCGCCCCTGCTGGAACTTTCAATTTCTTTGCTGAGACTTTCTGTTTTTTCTTTAGTTTCAAGCACGGTCTTAATTGCTTATTGGCTCTTTTAATACCTTTCTCACCTAATTTTGATTGTTCTGTCATCTTGGTGGTGACATCTGTCCATAGTCTTTTCTTACTCCGTTTGAAATCTTATTGGTTCTTGGCACAATGGTGATTTTTTTTACATTGAAACCTGCGCATTTTAAGTATTATTTTATGCGCCTAGGTCTTATTTTAATTGTCTGTTGCTACTGGCTTTCTTTTCCACTGCTCCAGCAGGGGAAGATGGCGGCACTGCCTTGGTACTTCCAAGTGGGGGTGGATACCCTGGTTCCCCACTCAAACTCTTGATACTCGGTGTGAGGGCTCCTCCTTCCAGTTGAGCAGGAGTTGGAGTTGTGGCTCCCCACGGGGCCTCTCACTGATACCTTCCTGGCTGGGGCAGGTAGAAGGGCCTTGTGACTGCTCCCCAAGTGGCCTCAGCTAATGCCGTGAGAGTGGGTGGCCTCATTACCACTGGACGGTGGTGAGAGTCCTAACGCTCAACGGGTCTCCCAGCGGGGAGGGATGGGGCACCTCATTACCCCCTGGGGGAGTCGAGGCTCCCTTCATAGTCCACTGACACCAAAGGTGAGAGCAAAGTGGGAGCTGTTACTCCCTGGTGGAGATGAACGTCCCAGCTCTCGACTTGGTCGTATCTGGCATGACCCCAGAGTTAAGGATGGGGTGAGGGTTTGGTCACCTCATTACAGCCTGGCAAAGGTCGAGGCTTCCCACTCACCCTATACTGGTGTGGATGTTGGCAGGGTCCTGGTTCTTTCTGTGTGTTTGGAATAGAGCTGGAATAGCACTGTTCTTACCTAAACATTTTTTAAATGTTTATTTATTTATTTTTGAGAGAGAGAAAGACAGAGTGGGAGCAGGGGAGGGGCGGAGAGAGAGAGAGAGAGAGAGAGGGAGACACAGAATCCGAAGCAGGCTCCAGGCTCCAAGCCGTCAGCACAGAGCCCGACGCGGGGCTCGAACTCACGGACCGTCGGACGCTCAACCGACTGAGCCACCCAGCCTCCCCAAGAATCCAGATTTTGAATAAAATGTCCTACTTTTAAAATCTTGGCAATTTAAAAATTTAAAAAGCCGTGCAGGTCAAAAGGAAAACCATGTGTGTTGAATTAATTTGGTCTATTGCCGAACGGTTGGCAACTTTTCCTTAAAGGCCTTAGACCAGCGTATGTTGCTTGAAGGTTTCCTCTACAGGTCGGCTTTTTTCTCGTTTGACTGGGAGATGGGGTGATTCCTGGTTGCCCGTGCCATTGCCGGGACTTGCTTAGGAGCTAAACGTGGTTTCTGTCAAGGCAGCTCTTGGCTTTTTGTCTGGGGATGTTCTTGGAAAGTTCGTTGGAAGGCGTATTGGATGGAGCTGAACTCAGCATTTGCCCGTGTGCTGTCGTGTCAGGCTCTCCAAAGGAGCTTGGCTGGCATAATGTGGGGACTGTGGAATGATCAGGTGCAAGGGCAGAGAGCTGTCGGGTCGTGGTACAGATTTGACAGTGCTGAGTGGGCAGGGTGGCAGAAGGCAGGCTCTGCAACCAGTGGGCAGCCTCACACGGCTGTGCAAACACTGGCAAGAAATGAGGAGGAGCTAGTGCCTTGATTGGAGTGACCTATTTAGGAATATTTTGAGAAGAGGATGCGAGAAAAGGTAGTTTCTAGAATGTTCTAAGGCAGATAAGACCCCTTGTGTGGTGTCCTCGTTGAGCATTAGCGTGTCGTACGTAAAAGTCGTGTATCTCAGAACAGTGGTTCATACATGTTTTGTGACTCATAAAATTTGTTTTAAAAAAGTTAACCAGCTGGGGCACCTGGGTGGCTCAGCCGGTTGAGCGTCCGACTTCGGCTCAGGTCATGATCTCACAGCTTGTGAGTTCGAGCCCCACATCCGGGCTCTGTGCTGACAGCTCCGAGCCTGGAGCCTGCTTTGCATTCTCTGTCTCCCTCTCTCTTTGCCCTGCTCAACGCTGTCTCTCTCTGTCTCTCAAAAAATAAAACATGAAAAAAAAATTTTAAAAAGTTAACCAACAGCCTTGAACTTTATCCATCATTGGATCCCAACTATTCAAATTGATAACTTAGACCAAATGCTTTTTCCAAGTCTAAAACACACGATCATGTCTCATTAAGGGCTAATTTCTCAACATGATGGAATGACATCTGGGCCATGAGTGATGTTGTACCGTTAGCATAGAAGAAATTTTGGACGGTAAATAGCATATAAAATCCCATAGTTTTGGGCATAAATAGCGAGGGTTTGGGCCCTCGGAAGCTCAAGAGCCAAGAATTCACTTCTTTTATTTCTCTTGCTTTTCAGCAGTGGCATCCTGTCCTGGGGACGGCGGGGGGGTAGACCCAGCTTTGGGGACAGTGTGGGGAGACCCAGCTTTGCTTTGCCGGCGTAGTAGCGGGAGTGTGTGTGATTAGGAAAATAAAGGAATTTCTCTTTTCTTGCCTTTTTCCCCCTTGATGGCCATTGTTCAATCAAGTATATTAATTGTGCCTTTCATTCAACTACATGCTACAGCGTTTGGGGGCTAACCTTCCAGGGCAGAGTCTATGTTGATGTTGGTGGAAAAGCTTGGACGTGCAGAGGCCGGGTGTGTGTGTGTGTGGGGGGGTCTGCCCTTGAGTAGTGGTTGTGCCAAGATGGAGGAGCTTCTGCCCCCCCCACCCCCATCCTGGGAACCCCGTGCGGGGGGTGGGCCAGAGGGCAGCTAGCAGGGAGCCCCCAAAGAGGGTGGGATTTGGGGGCGGAGGGAACGGGTTTCCCCTGTTTGCCGGGAAGTGTGACTTCAGGGGAGAGTAACTTAACTCCCCTGGGGGTTTGAAGCCCTCATCCCTGGAAGGGAATAATGAGACCCTCTCTCAGAGTCTGTTTATTGAGCGATTTTTGTTTGCACGTACTTTAGGTAGGTACTCAACACACATACATAAGGTTCACAGCAACCTGTTCGAGTGGTTGCTAGTTTCACCATGTTAACCAGCGCGCCTGGACCTCTCCAGCGCGCCTGGACCTCCTTCCTCCCTGCGTCCCGACGTCTGCCCCGGGGTCTCGTCCGCCTACCAGATGAGTGAGGAGCCCAGAGAGGCGGAGGCGTGTTCTCAGGCCCACAGAGCTGTCTCATCTCTGAGCAGGGGCTTGAACTCAGCACCTATGAAGGCCTCCGCGTGTGCTGCTTCTCTCCATGTAAGGAATACAATCTCTTAAGAATGGATGAATTAATGCGCAGGCCCGATAAACGCGTTCTTCTGTGGGATAGGGAGAAAAGGTTTGCAGTATTTTTGTTTGCCGTCATAATTTTTTTGTTTATTTATTTAAAAAAACCTTTTTAATATTTGTTTTTGAGAGAGAGAGACACACACAGAATGTGAGTGGGTTAGGGACAGAGAGAGAGGGAGACACAGAATCCAAAGCAGGCTCCAGGCTCTGAGCTGTCAGCACAGAGCCCGACGTGGGGCTTGAACCCATGAACCGTGAGATCATGACCTGAGCCGAAGTCAGATGCTTAACTGACTGAGCCACGCAGGTGCCCCTGCCGTCATAATTTTTAAAGTAACAGGTTAAGGGGCTCCTGGGTGGCTCAGTTGTTTGAGCATCCCACTCTTGATTTCAGCTCAGGTCATGATCTCACGGTTCATGGGTTCAAGCCCCACATTGGGCTTTGTGCTGATGGTGCTGAGCCTGCTTGGGATTCTCTCTCTCTCTGTGTCTGTCTCTGTCTCTCTCAAATAGCTAAACTGAACTAAGATAATGGGTTAAGTGAAAAATTGAATCATTTATATGCATTTTATTGTCTGTGGCAAGGTTCCCAGGAGCTACATGAGGAGCACGTAGGGCATGTTCAGTGAGCGAGCGATACGACAGGGCGTCCGTGAACCTGCTGCTTTGGCTGATGGCCGTTGTTTCCTGCTTACCTGCACATGCCTGGGAGGTGTGGTCTACGTGTGTGTTTTCCTTGCCTCTTTTCTTCTTGTTCCTTGGGTGTTCCTGGCTTCGAAGCTGGCATCCATCAACCCCCTCCACCGTACCCTGACCGCACGCGCGCGCGCGCGCACACACACACACACACACACACACACACAGTGATTATAGACCCGCAGAAAACGCCATCCGTCTCTTCTCTGTTACTTCCGTCTGGAACATTCCACTCCCGTCTTTGTAGCCTGCATAACTTCACCTGGCCCGGCTTCCTCATACTCTTCTTTCGTCTCCAGAGCTCTTGCTTGCCTTTACGCTCCCCGAGCCCTGAGGCACGCTGCTCTGCTCCATAATGCCATGTGTATGGTGTTGAAAGTATTTTGGTTACTTGTTGGGCCCCCGGTTCTAGATACTGTAAACTGCTCTCACACAGAATTCTTCGGAGGTGCTGGCTGAGTGAATAAATGATTACTTATGTTGCATTCTTTTTCCACCAGTTCGAGCTCACAACTTTTCCAGAAATCTGAGGTTTCTAGATTCCCGAGAGCTGGATAACTGAGGTGTTGTACCAAACCAAAACACCCTTTGTATTGTGTTAGTTTTGTGTTGAACTCTGGCCATCTACTTTGTTTGGAGTTTTGGCTTTTATACATTAGGAGTCGGGATTTCTAAAAATCTTACCTTCGTATCCAGGAAAAACGATTTGCAGTCGACCAATCTAGCATTGCATGAGTATTATTGTAATGCTCATTGAGACTGGCTTTTCTTTGCAGAGGGGCTGGGTGCTGGGCAAAGTATTTTTAGAGGCAGGATCTCACTTCATCGCTACTGTAACTCTGTCAAAAAGGTACTTCTGTTATCTCCCTTTTACACAGGAAGGAATGAAGGCTGGGCAAGTTTAAATAAAACTTGTTCAAGGTCACGCAGCTGGAAAGTGGTCCTTGCGGGCACTCAAGGTCAGGCCCGTGTGATTCCAAGACAGGACAGTATTTGTCACCATCATATGAGATAAATCCATTGCTGTCCTCCACCCTCTTCCTCGTGATTTTTAATATCTGCATAAATTCAACCTGTTGTCTTCATCCTTCATTTGAAATAGATGCTGTCTCTTTAGACCCTGTGGGCTCAGTACAGCCCATCACCTATTTTTTTGGACAGATTGTGAACTAAGAATGATTTTTATATTTTTGTCATGGCCGAAGAAAATAAAAAGCAAAACAGTATTCTGCGACCCACGATAATTACATGCAGTCCCGACTTCAGTGCCCACAAATAAAGTTTTATTGGCACACGGCCACGCTCCTTGCATGCGTGTTGCCTGTGGTCACTTTTGCCCTCTCATGGCAGGGTGGGATAGTTGTGACAAGTGACAGCCCGCAGCAGAGAACCTGAATTATTACTGCCTGGCCCTTTGCAGCAAAAGCTTGCCAACCTTGGCTCCGAACCGTTAAGTCTGGGGAATGTGCGTCTGCTGGTATGCATGTTTCTGAACACCTGGCCAGAGCATTAAAAACATTGTGTCTGCATCTGCAGCCGGGCTGTGCATCTGCAATGGGGCTGTGCGTTTTTTTTTTTTTTTTTTTTTTGGAAGCTCTCCAAGCACTTAGCAATTCCGATTCATCCCGGCGACCTGGGAAGGGGCTTCGCTCTGGAAATATGTACTTACTGTGCAATTCAGGAGACTCCGGGACCCAGAAGTCACCTGTGCTAATGCCTCCCCTGGTGTTACGCACCTCTCCCCAAAGTTTACGGCGCTGGAGAAGAATGACCACGGTATACTGGGACGGGGAAGCAGGGACCTCAACGTGTCTTCTGGTTACAGGCTGTCTGGCATTTTGTTGTGCAGCTTGTTGCGATTCCTCATACAGGGACACCACGCTTGCTCCCCTGGCCGGGCTCCCTCCACTGTCATCATTTCCTTCTTGTTTTAATTATTCCGACTTTCTTTTGCTCCTCCTTTGCTTCGTTTTGGAAGAGACCCAATTTGCTTTTCTTGCTCTCTCCTGACTTCTCGGGCTCAAAGGTGATTCTCGAGAGGGATGTCATTTCCGTGTTTCTCTTTCTTCTCTAGCACGACTTTGATTAAATATGTGTATTGTAATGGGTGAGCTGTGTTCTAAGGGAGTTGAACGCTGTATCTCCTCGCAGGGACCGTGGCCAGTCTTGGCCTCAGCTAACCTCAGTTGCTTTGTACAATAGCAGTGGAATGTTCTGGCTTCCGTTGCAGCAAGAGTGGATCATGTATGTTCCATAGGCTTTCCAGAAACCTCATGCAGAAATTATGTGAACCAGATGGTACCCTTTTGAGTTGCCAGACATGCATATTTTAAAGAAATATGGTGTATTTATTCTCCTTGGGAGACTTGGGGGGGGGTTCTTTGGAGATAGAAGTCAGCTAAAATTGCCATAATTGAAGAATTTTTGGAGCTTGTCATCAAAATGAGGAGTGTAGGAATATCAGGAGGCCAGCACAGATTGTTAGGAAACAAATATTATTGGATTTATTTAATTTACTTCTCAGAACGAAAGCCCCGTAGACTTAGGTAAAAAAGGAGGATTAATCCATGATGTTTTTTCTTTGATAAGACTAATGATTTGCTCACTTCGAGCTCTTAGGGGGCTTTTGGGGGGGCCCTGAGAGTAGGGGGTAGGAGGTGGGTTAGACTGTCTGGGTCCAGAGGGTAAGCAGGGAGGAAGGGCCAAGGCATTTAACTACAAGCTAATGGCGCAGGGTGAGGAGAGGTCGCTCTGAGACAAGACTTGGGAGAACTTGCAGGTTATGGAAGGGGCAGAGCTGATGGGAGGCCCGCAGGGGGTTTCCCTGTGAGCTGGCAGGAGAGGCAGGTCAACCGGAGCCCCCCCTGAGCCCTGACTCTGAGCAGGGACCGCAGGGGAGGAAGCCGCATCCCTCTGCACACGGTATGAAGAGCGTAGTGGCCCAGCCAGCGAGGGAGAGCACAGCCTCCCTGGCTCTGCACCAGCACCTGCTGGGGAAATGTTTCCTCGTGCCTCAGTCTTCTTGCCTGTAAAACGGAGGGGATACTTGGTGGGGCCGATGTGTGTGTGAAGCTTACATTGTATCTGTTGTCATTCTAACTGGTAGGCTGTGGTGAGGCCCAGTCATTACTTATCTAAAGTGCTTTGCATACAATACAAGGTTCAATGGGAGGTGATTTTCTGATAATGGTCACTGGGGCGGGGAGTTGTAGAACCTATTGGTGATGAATTTGGGTTCAGAGTCAGGAAGACCTGCTGGGCGTTCCAGCTCAGCCAGTTAGTAGCCTGGAGCCTGGAGCCTGTTTCCCATTCTGTGTTTCCCTCTCTCTCTGCCCCTCCCCCGTTCATGCTCCGTCTCTCTCTGTCCCCAAAATAAATAAAAACGTTGAAAAAAAAATTTAAAAATAAATCGTAGGCAGTGTAGCCTGATGGTTAGAGTATTTGGGGGGGGGGGGGTGTCGGGGTAGTATATCGCTGGACTGTGTCTGTGGTTTTTCTTGGTTTGGAGGTCCCAGAGGCAGACCTTGAGACCAACATTTCTGGAGAGGTAGTTTTTTTTTTTTTTTGGTTGTTGTTGGTTTTGAGGTGATCCCAGGAAAGCCAGCGGGAGAGTGGGGAGGAGAGACCACGGGGATGAATGGAAGCCAGTAGGAAGCCACCAAGTTAGTTACCTGTGAGGGCGCCTGGGCTCGGTCCTGCTGGGGAGGGGACTCCCAGAGACGGCGTGGAAACCACCGGAGAGGTACCCAGCCAGAGGGAGGAGGCTGGGGGCCTCGATCCCCGACCTGCCCTGGCCACCATTGGCCGAGGGCTGCACGTGGGAGCATTGCCAGTTTGCCCGCCACGTGGGCTGATGCCGTTCACGTAGCTGGGAGAAAGCCCAACGAAGGCCAGCCGAAAACTTGCAGGTGCTTAGGGGCGCCTGGGTGGCTTGGTCAGTTACGCGACCAACTCTTGGTTTCGGCTCAGGTCACTATCTCGCAGTTCCTGAGATTGAGCCCCGCATTGGGCTCTGTGCTGACAGCCTGGGGAGCCTGCTTGGGATTTTCTCTCTCTCCCTCTGTCTCTCTCTGCCCCTCCCCCGCTCGCACTGTCTGTATTTCTCTCAAAGTAAACATTTTTTGAAAAGTTAAAAAAAATTCAGGTGCCTGCAGCAGTCTGGAGCATCTAGAAGCGAGTCCTGGGACCGTGGGCAGGGCGCGCATGGCACAGCCCTCTGCCTGGGAGGTGGAATGTGCCTCTCCCAGCATCTGATCTTGGGTATGCTGTTGATTGTGCCTTGGTTTTTTCATCTGTAAAATGGGAGGTGGTAACAGTACCTCCTTCCTAGACTTGTGAAGAGAACTAATTGAATGGATATGTTCAAGGCGCTTGGTAGAATGCTTGCCATATAGTAATTGCTAATGAAAAATTAGCTTGTATTATCGCGTGATTTTTCTCCAGGTTTCTCTGGGTTGTTTGTCGGTGTAATTAAATTGGCCACGTTCATTGTGGTGTAAGATGAAAATCCTCTGAGGGAAAACTAATTTTTAGCTGTTTCCTTGGACATCTAAATAATTTCTCCAATTTTTATTTTAACACTATTACAACACCAATGAAAAAAATGTAAGGTTAAAAAAAAAAGCCTCTTTAATCCTATCACCCTTACGTTCCCATTTTTATCTTTCTGTTTCTCTGGAGTTTGTCAATATAAATCCACATACCTACACCATTGTAGCAATTAGGGACCCACTCCATTTTTATCACTGATCTAATACTGAAATAACAACCATGTATTGGGCATACATTCCAGGCTTTATCTCATAAAGTTATAGCAACTCTATAAAGATGCCACCGCCCCCATTTGACAGATGGGAAAACCGAGGCACACAGAGCTTATGCAGCTTTTTTCAAAACACACAGTTGGCACTTTGTGGGGCCCCTCATGTTGCGTGAAATAGAACCTACATTAGAAGTGTGTATCTGGGGCACCTGGGTGGCTCAGTTGGTTAAGCGTCTGACCCTTGATTTGACCTTGGGTTATGTCCCACAGTTCATGGGATTGAGCCCCACATTGGGCTCTGTGCTGGCAGCATGGAGCCTGCTTGGGATTCTCTCTCTCTCTCTCTCTCTCTCTCTCTCTCTCTCTCAAATAAATATTAAAATAAAAAAGAAGAGATAGTCACTAGGACATACTGCCTTTCATGGTGCCTGTTTATTTGCTTGTTCTGTGTGGATTAAGGGAACTAATTCCTACCACAGAGAGTTGAAACACACTGAAATGACCTTTCAACAGCTGACTTTGCCCCTGACCGAGGTGACATGACACTAGGACATTAGGTGGGCATTGGATTTCCAGTAACTGTTCCGTTTTGCCCCCCTCAGGTGGAGCTGTATTTTGACCACCTCTGATCTAGTTCATTTGAGAAATGGCTTAATTTGTTGAGTTCCATTCAACCAGGCAAAGCATATTTTCTAAGAACAGAAGTCTCAGGCTGCAAAAAGGGAACAGTGCAACATTTTTCTTGAATCACACGTTTGAAAGAGCGCAATAGTGCATTCCGACAGCAGAACTTCGTATCCTAGAGCTGTGTGCTGGAAGGTTCTGGGAGACTCAGGGGTTGATGGTTTTTTTTTTCTGAAGTAAATAGCCTCCTTCAACTCTTGCAGAGAAATCTGCGGTTGGAAATATGCGCAAGGAAAGAAAGCTGTCCTTGCCAAATCTGTCTGGCAGGAGTGCTGCTCTCAGAGGTCTGTTTTCTACCTGAGACCATCTGTCTGAGAGACGACACTTGCCCTTGGAAAGGCTCTGGGGTCTGGGGTGGGGGAACCCCCCCCCCCGGAGGGGCGCTGGGGTCGCCGGGGGGGAGCCCCCGGAGGGGCACTGGAATCCAGGTTGCGGAGAACCCCTGGAGGGGTGCCAGAGTCCGGGGTGGGGGAGTCCCCAGGAGGGGTGCTGGGGTCGGGGTTGGGGGGAGCCCCTGGAGGGGTCCTGGGGTCTGGAGGGGGGAAGCAGTCGCTTTTCTTATTAAAAGAATAGGACAAGGGCGCCTGGGTGGCGCAGTCGGTTGAGCGTCCGACTTCAGCTTGGGTCGTGATCTCGCGGTCCGTGAATTCAAGCCCCGCGTCGGGCTCTGGGCTGACGGCTCAGAGCCTGGAGCCTGCTTCCGATTCTGTGTCTCCCTCTCTCTCTGCCCTCCCCCGTTCATGCTCTGTCTCTCTCTGTCTCAAAAATAAATAAACGTTAATTAAAAAAAAGAAAGAATAGGATATTAAAGAGGGGACAGTCATTTCCAACGTGTCAGCAAACCAAAAAGATGATTCTAATGCATCTCATCACTTCGTGATGTTTGAGAGGGCCTCGTTTGGCATATACCCTTGCTAACCTGGGTTCTGTTATTTCCTTCTTCAAATTTCGCCATGATGATCGACGTAAAAACACGTTATAGTGTTTGGATTTGGAACATTGATTTCATAGACGTGCTTTTCTTCTTTTACAAGCTACCTTTATAGTAAATCTTTAAGTGTTTGTTTTTTTTTAATGTTTGTTTAATTTTTTTAACGTTTATTTATTTTTGAGAGAGACAGAGAATGAGCAGGGGAAGGGCAGAGAGGAAGAGAGTGACACACAGAATCCGAAGCAGGTTCCAGACTCCGAGCTGTCAGCACAGAGCCCGACGCGGGGCTCGAACTCACAAACGTGAGATCACGGCCTGAGCCGAAGTCAGACGCCCAACTGACTGAGCCACCCAGATGCCCCAATGTTTGTTTATTTTGAGGCACTCCCATCGTAAATCTTTAAAGTCGGATACTGGGGTGCCTGGGGGGGGGCTCAGTCAGTTAAGCGTCTGACTTGGGCTCAGGTCATGATCTCACAGTCAGTGGGTTCAAGCCCCGCCTCGGGCTCTGTGCTGACAGCTCAGAGCCCGGAGCCTGCTTCAGATTCTGTGTCTCTCTCTCTCTCTGCCCTTCCCCTGCTCGTGCTCTGTCTCTCTCTCAAAAATGAATAAATGTTAAAAAAAATTTTTTTTTAATTTTTTTTTCAACGTTTTTTTATTTATTTATGGGACAGACAGAGACAGAGCATGAACGGGGGAGGGGCAGAGAGAGAGGGAGACACAGAATCGGACCGTGAGATCGTGACCTGGCTGAAGTCGGACGCTTAACCGACTGCGCCACCCAGGCGCCCCAAAAAAATTTTTTTTAAAATAAATAAATAAATAAAAAATAAAGTCGGATACTGTCAGTCCTCCAACTTTGTTCTCCTCCTTCAGTATTGTGTTGGCTCTTCGGGGTCCTTTGCCTTTCCAGAGAAAACGCTAGAATCCCTGGGTCGATATACCTCGGCCCCGTCACGTACAATTAACACCATTAACACTTTGCTATCTTGGCTTCACTGCCTTTTTCTTTCCTGAGCTACCATTTCATTCCCAAACCGTCCAGACTGCACGTCTCAGACGTTAGGGCATCTTTTCTGCTTAACTGCGCCATGATCATACCTAACAGTGCTTCTTCGTATCACCCGACGCCCAGCCTGCGTTCAGACCTCCCCTCGTGTCCCCAAACGTCTTTTCTAGTGGGCCTGAACACACGGCAGTCTAATCAAGGACCGCGTATTGTGTCCAGTCGTCGTGCCTCTTAAATCTCTCTCTTTGAAAGAGTCGGGGTGAGATTCACGTGGCACAATTCGCTGGCATTTACTACCTTCACGGGGTTGTGTTCTGTCTGGTTCCCAAGCAGTTCACTCCAAGATTCAGCTGCGTGCCCCCGAATGCCGTTACCCTCCAAGCCCTTCCTGCCCCTGGTCCCCGGTGACCACTGATCCGCTTGCTTTCCTTATGGATTTGCCCATTCTAGATATTTCACATAAGTGGAGTTTTCCAATACGTGACCTTTTGTGTCTGCTTTTATTTGCCGTGATATTTTTGAAGCTCATGGCACGTCGCATCAGGGCTTGATTCCTTTTTATGCCTGCACAGTATTCCATGGCGTGTATGTACATTCGTTTATCCGTTTGTTTATTGATGGACATTTGGGTTTTTCCACCTTGGGCCATCGTGAGTAGTGCTGCTGTGGATCCTTCTCTTTGTTAGCTTGGGCTGCTGGAACTAGGTGCCATGGAGACTGGATGGTTTCTTTTTTTATAATTTTTGTTTGTTTGAGCGGGAAGGCTGGGAAGCAGGGGTGACAGGATCCGCCTTTTTAATTTTGTTTAATGTTTAGTTTTTTTCTTTTTTAACGTTTATTTATTTTTGAGACAGAGAGAGAGCACGAGCGGGGGAGGGGCAGAGAGAGAGGGAGACACAGAATCAGAAACAGGCTCCAGGCTCTGAGCCATCAGCCCAGAGCCTGACGCGGGGCTCGAACTCACGGACCGCGAGATCGTGACCTGGGCTGAAGTCGGACGTCTAACTGACTGAGCCACCCAGGCGCCCCTAATGTTTAGTTTTGAGAGAGAGAGAGAGAGAGAGAGCGCGCGAGAGAGAGAGCATGAATTGGGGAGTGGCAGGAAGAGAGGGAGACACGATCGGAAGCAGGCTCCAGGCTCTGAGCCATCAGCAGAGCCCGACGTGGGGCTCAAACTCACGGACCGCCAGATCATGACCTGAGCTGAAGTCAGATGCTTAGTTGACTGAGTCACCCAGGCACCCCCTGAATGGTTTCAAGAACATTTATTTCTTACCGTTCTAGAGGCTGGGACACCCATGGTGCCAGCAGGTCTGGTTTCTGGTGAGACCCCTTTCCTTCTTGCTGTGTCCCCACATGGTGAAGAGCCCGAGCTCTGGTTTTCCTCTTCCTAGAAGGGCACTAATCCCATGAGGAGGGCCCCACTCTCATGACCTCGGATAAACCCAATTACTTCCCCAAAGTTCCACCTCCAGATACCATCACACTGGGACTGGTGCTTCTGCATACAAATTTGGGGTGAGATGCAAACATTCAGTCTGTAGCATTCAGCTCCCTGTGCCCTAAAACCCATGCCCCTTTGGTATGCAGAATCCATTCATGCCATCACAACAGCCCCAGAAGGCTTCATTGCATCGTCAACAAGTCTATAAAGTCCAAAGTCTCATGTAAATATCCTCCAAATCAGGTGTGGGTGAGACTCCAGATACGAGTTATCTTGACGCAAAATTCCTTTCCAGCTGTGAACCTCTGAAACCAGGTGCGTTGTGTGCTTCCAAGTTATGAAGTGACACAGAAGAGAGATTCCCAAAGGACGAGATCAGGAGGAGGGAGAGGGTGATGGGTCCCAAGCATGTCCCAAACCTAGCGAGGCAAATACCATTATATCTTAAGCCTTAAAAATAAGTCTCTTTGGTTAAGTGCTCTGTCTTTGGAAGCCACTTGGGTGCTGATCCCACCTTCAGGACCCCCAGGGTGGCCCCATCTCCCTCCATCCCTCTGTCAGTTAGAGTTGTGCCCCCAAGGCTCCGGGGACTCCCCCTACCATCCCACCCCACGTTGAAAGTGAGCACCCAGCTCTCATCACTCTGAATTGCCTTTGGAATCGTTCTTGGGTTGGCTTGCAGACCAGTGCATGTTCACAGCTAAATAGCTCTATGGTCCAGTCCCGTAGGATCTAAGAAGCCCCTTCATTTTGACCTTACCCCACTTTGTTTCCAATTGGCAGTGCTCCTGCTGGGTGGCTGACTCGGTTCCTGGTTCACACCCACGCTGATCTCCTAATTAAATGGCTCGTCAGCCACACCGCTAGTGAGCTCTCAGAATGAGCTTTTTCTTTTCTCTTTTCTGTTCCTTTTCTTTTTCTGCTTCTTTTCTTTTTCTTCTCTTCTCTTTTCTTTTTTCAGTATGGATAGGCTGAGAATTGCCCGAATCTTTAGGTTCTGGTTCCTTTTTTGCTTAACAATGCGTTCTTCAATCAATTTCTCTCTCCTCCCATTTTAACCATAAGCAGTCAGGAGAAACCAAGCGGCTCGGTCCATATTTTGCGTAGAAATGTCAGCCAAGAATCCGCTTTCTTCGCTTACGCGGGCTGCCTTCCACAAAACCCCGGAACGTAGGTTCAGCCCCATTTCCTACCACTTTTCATCAAGGACCGCCTGTGCCCACTGCCCACGAACATGTTCCTTCTTTCCATCTGAGGCCTCCCCAGAGTGGCCTTTACTCTCGCTATTTCGAAATGTCGACGTTTTGTTCATGGTTATTTCTGTAGCTGTAAGAGGAAAGAACCATCTTTTCTTTCTGAGCTCTTACCAGAATCGCCCGTAGGCCCGCATTTCCAGTGGGCACCTCAGACTCCTTGAGCCTCGACCCGCCCAGTTCCAAACGTGCTTGCACGTCTCTAGGTATTTGTCACAGCAACACCCCACTTCTTGGTGCCACTGGCTTAGTCAGCTTGGGCCGCGTAACAAAATACCTGTCAACCCGATGGCTTAAACGTCCCTGGCTGGAAGTGCAAGATTCAGTTCCTGGTGAAAGCCCTGTACTGTTCATCATCTTGCCATGTCTTCAGATGGAGGAGAAATAGAGCTCTGGACTCTCTGTATCGTATGAGGATACCAGTCCCATCTTGGGGGGGGGGGGTGTCTCACCCTCATGACTTTATCTCAGTGTAATTATCTCTCAAAGGCTCCACCCCCAAATACCATCATTTGGGGGTTAGTGCTTTTAGGTGTGAGTTTGGGTGCGGACAGAAACATTCAGGACACAACAGTACTCGAATGTACGATATGTAAATGTTTGAGTACCTTTTCAGTTCTTTGGGTATACGCCTACGAGTGAATCGCTGGGTCATTCTTAAATCTCATGATCCAGAAGAGTTCCCTTCGCTTGATTTCTTTCTTTCCTCCTCCCTCCGTTCCTTCCTTCCTTCCCTCCTCCCTTCCTTCCTTCCCTCCTCCCTTCCTTCCTTCCTTCGTTCTTTCTTTTTCTTTCCTTCCTTCCTTCCTTCCTTCCTTCCTTCCTCTCTCCTTCCTTCCTCTCTTTCTTTTACTCTCTCCATTCTTTCCTTCTTCTTTCCTTTTTTTTTTTTTTTTGTTGCTTTTCTTTTTTCCCTGTGACCTCACTTAATGGAAATGACCAGGCCAGCTGTCCCACCATTCACCCTGGTCTAATAGTTTCCTCATGCTGCTTTTCAGCGTGTTCCTTGGGCGTCACATTTCCTGCTCTTTGACGACAGTGTTTTCATTTTCTCTGCCATCTCTGCTTTCCTCCCTCCGTTCTGTTTGACAGACTTGAGCCTTCTATTTTGTCCGGGGCCCGTGTTTGGGGAGTGCGTCCTTGTTTCCTGCCGTGGACCCGGAGCAAATGCTGCAGTAAAGCTTTGTGCAAGGGGCCTTTGCTCTCAGTCCTCGAGGGGCTATTTTTGTCCTCCTGTGCTTCAGATTCTGGTCACAGGCCTCAGACTTGTGCTTGTATTACTTACCCGTGAGTAGGCCCAGTGTCCGCTCGGGAACGTGACACACTGTTGGCTCACAGCGCCTCCCTGTCCTCACGGACAGGCCACAGGCCGGGGTCTCCAACGGGACCGTTGTGGTCTGCGGCACGGCACGGGCAGGTCTTTCCTGGCTGACACGGTTTTCTGTCTCTTTTCGCCGTCTGTTTTCTGACAAGTGGTAATACGGATGTGGGCTGTGCGGGACCGGATGGGTCTTTCCTGCCATGAAGATTTCCGCCTGCTTGCAGGCGCTCCTTCCGGTGCGGAGGCCCCACGCCCGCCCAGGAACGCAGCCGGCCTGGTCACCTCCCTCCATGCTGCTCCCTCCGCAAGAGCAGTAGATTCAGGATGCACGAGGGGTACGAGTTCTTGACGAGACAGGGGCTCAGCCTCTTTGGAAGGTGGTTCCCAGTGGCGTTGGCCTGGGGGCGTGGCTTGGATCGAATCCCTTGGGACTTCTGTGTAGCGGGCAGCCGGCGAGGTAGGATGCTAACCCAAGTGGTGCTCTTTTTTGTGAATTAGACCTCAAGACCCTTTACTGGCACGGGGGGAGGGGGGAACACGGTCACGCTGGGCTGAATTTGTTAGAGCGGGCCTTTGCCGTGGGCCACAGCACACACAAACCTACATACGGTGCCTGCGATGGAGGAGGCCGGCCCGTGCGGCCACAGTGCCACGTGCTCAGCTGCACACGGCAGCCACTTCGGGTTTGGTGGCTGGTGTGCGTGGTCAGTGACCGGATCCCCGTATTCCTTCCCGTGAGTAGAAGACCTTCTGGTTTTGCCACGTGTTTTTGGATTCTTACCTTTTCCGGACCTGTTGCTACCCGGTTCTCTCCAAACTCTCATTCGTTTTCGCGAGGACATCGGTGAGCATCCTGGCACTGTTGGTCACCTGCTTCCCCTAACCCAGACGGACCGTGGCGACTTCTTGACAGAGGTCCTGGCGAGCTCTGAGGCTGTAATGCCGTGTGGCAGGGATGAGCGGGGGGGGGGGGGGCGCCGGCCCTGACCGTCCGGCGTTGTCTGTGCCGGTAGGCGGGTGCTGAGTCGGTCGCTGGTCTGTTTCGTGGCTTAGGAAGTGCTTCTTTCCTCCCGAAACCGTTCTCCAGGTGCATGTTACATCCTGTGTGACCCCCGGGAGCTGAGGCTGGCTTCTGAGCGGGTCTCCAGGAATCAGGCTCATCGGTCTACTTTCTCTGATTGTGACGATCCGTACTTAGGCGTGAAGAAATTTGAAGCACACGGCAAAGCTGAAAGGAGAAGGCAAAAGACCACCTCAGATTTCCACCATCCAGGGTCCGCTGCTGTTACCTGCCCGTCTCTGCCGCGTTCCTTGTTTCCAGGATGACTCCCGCTTCCTGTGATGGGCTGAGGCCTTTTCCTAACCGCCCCCTCCCCAAGTCAGTGCCCGCTTTCCTCTCACCCGGCCTTAGCTGGCGTTTGATGGCCCAGGGGCAACCTCAGGTGTTGCAATTTGCAATTCTACCGCAGTCACAAACACAAGGCTCCTTTAATGTCGAAGGACTCAGTGGCCCTGGGGCACAACAGTGGTAGATGCCATTGCTGTGTGTTCTTGGGTGAGTCCCTTCACCCCTCTGGGTCTCCACCTCTCAAATGGAGAGGCTGTACCAGAATACCCTTTCCAGGCGAACTCAGGCAGGGAGTTAGGCCTGTTTGAGAGAGAACAGCCTGTGGGGCACATTTATTCCCGTCGTCAGTGGACTCTGGTGGGAATTGTCTGAAGCCACGAGAGGGAGAGCTAGCTAGCTGGACAGACAGATCAAAGGGAACCGAACCGTGTCTCTGAGGCTTGGGCATTTCTTGACGGGCAGTGGGGATGGGATCACTGGGGACACGATTGTGTGGTTCACAGTCTGCTGAGATTACTGAGTCTGCTGAGACTGATGGCCTTGTGCGAGAAGCAACCTCCGGGAGAAGGACAAGGTCGGGCCTTCCGGAGGTCTCCCCGCTTGATATCTGGCCTGCCCTTCTCTGTGGGTCTAGGCTGCCTCCTGTCCACTGTGGTGTTATGTAAACACTCGCCCGCTGGTGACCTCTGCAGGCTTCTCTCGTTGTTGTTCTCTTCAGAGGACCTTCCTTAGTGGCTCCTTTGCTCTGCATACGTCCTGGGTGACTCTTTTTCTTTTTTTTTTTTTTAATTTTTTAAATTTTTTAAGTTTATTTATTTTGAGAGAGAAAGAGACAGTGTGAGCAGGGAAGGGGAAGAAAGAGAGAGAGAGGATCCCAAGCAGGTTCCGCACTGTCAGTGCAGAGCTAGACTAGCAGGGCTTGAACTCACGAAACCGTGAGATCGTGACCTGAGCTGAAACGAAGCGCCGGACGTTTAACCGAATGAACCACCCGGGTGTCCCCTGGGTGACTGTTAACATACCGATCACTGGTGGACAAAGTCTAGCAGGACCCCGGCCAGCCATCAGGCTGGTTCGGTCTCCACATGGGGAAGAAGCCAAGGATGTCTTTCAGGGAGTCTGTTGGGGATAACAGGTTTTTTTTTGTTTTTGTTTTTCCTGGTAAATGTATTGGGTAGAGAATGTAATTTATAGGTTCTGAAATATCCATAGGCATAGTGAGGAAGGGGACGGTGCTCTGGAGGCAAACAGGAAGCTAGTGGTCACTCCCTCAGCCCAGAAGTAATGCGTTGACTAACCCAGTTCAGCCTAAGGTAGCTGTGTATATGAGTGCCCCTGGGTGTCTCTCTAGGGGGGCTGGCACCCAAACATCTCGGCAAACAGACCGAGCTCTCTTCAAGAGCAGTACCGGCCTCTGGAATTTGTTTGCCTTTAATTACAACTTAGCCAGGAGTTTTCATGTTAAGACGACCATCTTCCCGGGAAGGGCAGTGTCATAATTGTGAAGGACTGTCTTGACTCAGACTGCGAACGAATGGACGACATCTCCACCGGGATAACGTGAGAACGGCTGGGCCTGCCGCCGGGTCACGAATGGATGGACAGAGGTTGCGGGAGGTGTTGGGGAAGATGCATACCCTTCCAGAACCCATCTCGTCGGCCCAGAAGCACTGAAAGGAGAATGGACCCGCGGGCACACCTCACGTTCCCGTGCTCTGCCTCATTCTGCCGCACAGGCGTCGCGTGTCTTCCAGATCAAAGGTGTGTGGCCACCATGGCGTGAGCAAGGCTGTGGCGCCTCCTCTCACTTCCTGTCTCTGTCAGTGTCTAGTAATTCTTGCAATACTTCATACCTTCCCATCGTTAGTTGTTTTGGTAATCGGTGGTTAGCGATTATGACTTGACGAAAGCTCAGGTGATGTAGTTAGCATTTTTTTGTTTTTTGTTTTTGTTTTTGTTTTAGCAAGAAGTGTCTTTTAATTAAGTTTCGTACATTGGTTTTTCAGATATAATGCCGTTGGGCACTTAATAAACCACAGGATCGCATAAACATAACTTTTATCTGCGCCGGGAAACCAAAATTCACGTTCGACCCGCTGTGTCGCCGTATTGGCGATATTGCGGTGGTCTGGAACGGTTAACCCGCCCCGTCACCAGGGTGCACCTGTCCCTGCAGGCCTGTGTGGTGAACGGGGGCAGCCCTACATTAGCAGGGAGTGATGACAGAGCGAGAACTTAGCGTGCTGGGGCCCAGGCCCTCTGGATACCGAGGAGAGCGAGAGGTGGTACCTGCCCTTGAGAGGTCGCCATGCGGCTGTCAGGAGACAAAACCGGAAGTGGGCAATTACGGTGTGAGGGGAGTGCTGGGAGAAGATGGCAAGGGCCATGGCACTTGTCTAGAATGAGCCCCGCTGCACCTGGGAAGGGGCTGTGTTTTGTATAGCAAGGCTTCTCCGTGACGTGACATCATTGGACGTTCTGTAGAAGATAAGCAACACCCAGAGTGTCTACAATAAAATAAAATAAGGAAGTGTTTGATCTTTGTCCCTGGTTCCTGACACACAGCTCCTAAAACCCTTGGAATTTCCTGAGTGACAAGTGTCTTTTATACACACTTGGTGAGCGGGGGCTGGGAACCCCCAGATAGCTTGAGGTGGGGCCGGTTGCTAGAAAGACCACAGTATGATGACATGGTCGGGGGCCTTGAGCCCTACCTTTGACTTTGGCGGGGAGGGGGACAGAGGGGCTGGAGATGGAGTCAGTCACCTGTGGACCACAATTTAATCAATCATGCCTACCTGATGAAGCCTCCATAAAAACCCTGCAACGAAGATGTTTGGAGAGCTTCTAGGTTGGGGAACACATCGAGGGTGGAGTGGTCTGCCCACAGAGGGCATGGATGCTTCCGCCCCACGCATCTTTTCAATCAGGCTGTTCCTAAAGTGTATCCCTTAGAATAAACTAGTTAGTAATAGTAAAGTACCTTCCTGAGATCTGTGATCCATTCTAGAATTATCATACCTGAGGAAGAGACTTTGGGGAACTCCCAACTTATACGTAGCCAGCTCGGGCTGAAGCCTGGGTACCCCGGTACCTGGGACTGGTGTCTGAAGTGGGGGCTGAGCCCTCCACCCGTGGAGTCCGATGCTAACTCTAGGCCATTACTGTCAGAACTGGATGGAATTGTAGGACACTAGTTGGTGTTGGAATGTGGAGAAATGATTGGAGGAAAAACCCACACCTTTGGGGTCAGAGTGTTTTGAGTGAAAACAGATCAGTGTCTCTAATGGCTTTAAGATGCAGAGACTGGAACGTTGTTGGTCTGGGGTGACGTTGAAGGCGTTGGCCTCATCGGGGAGGTCAAGAAAAACTGTCCCACCGGAGGTCAGCATGGTTCCTAAGCTCATCAACACTTTAGTAGGTGTTTCCTGAATGAGTGAACTGGAGGCAGGTGGAAATGATGTTGGATCGTTAACCAAAGTACAGTGAAGATCCTTCCCAAACCTCAGTGGCTGTGGATATTCCGGATCTTTACTTGTTAGGGTTGCATGAAACACCGCATTGGACCAGATCATTCTCTGAATTTAACGTTCGCATTCCTTCAAGAGCCTTAGTCTGCTTCTTTAGTGCGCACTCTGTGGCGTTGCAATCAGCCGGGCAGACTTTCCTTGTGAAATACTGTAGATAAGATTGAGAGGCTCGGACTGCCTCTGTGCTTCGGAATTTGTGGAAGCGACGGTGTAAACGGATTCACACGTCCCAGATTCAAAGTCAGAAATACGTACGGTGCTTGCACGGCTCTGGGGTGTGAATTGATCTCACAAGGAGCTTGATGTTTGAAAGGTGCTCTCAGGAGCGAGAGAATAAACGACACCTTCAGGTGAGCGCGCCAAGTCATGAGGACACCTGCTCGAAGTCCGCCCGCAAGGCATCTGGATGACCCCGGGCCTGATTTGTTCACTTTGGATTTGCCTGGCTTCCAGCACGGGGAGGTGGTTGGCCTGCTTGGGACTATGTCGAATGAACCAACCCAACCAACCAATGAAACAGGAGGCAAGCTTGTCTCAAGCGAGATGACGTTTAATTGTTCGAGGACTTTCCTGGCGCTGTTGGAGGGAGGCAGCATCACCTATAGGTTTCCTCGTCAGAAGTTAGAATCAGGATCTGATCGACCTTGTAATTATTCAGTTTACGGTAAATATGCAAGGGGACGCATGGAAACAACACCAGTCTGGGGGTGCAATCTGCCACACGTCGAGTGTGGAAATGATAAAGGATAGAGGACACATTTCGTCAGTAAGTGAGTGGCAAAGAGCCAGACGGGGAGGGAGATGGAGGGGACGTCGACTGGTAGGACTTGGGCTCATGCAGCTGGTGCTCCCCCCACTCTGCCCCTGGACGGCCTGGGGGCCTGCTGGCTGGGGACGTGGCGACCCTCTGCCTGAGGGCTGTTCTCCAGCCTGGCAGAGCATGCCTGGCAAGCAGAGCAGAGCACCAGAGAATTAATGGCCTGGAGAGTTAATGTCCCTCAGCCTCAGCCCATGATGGACAGGGAGGTAGACAAATACCCCAGTGTCCTTCCCCCCTCCCGGGGTTGGGACACCCTCAGGGGCGCCCCACGCTTACTCCCGGACCTGTCCAGAGGAGCTGTGCTCCCTTTGTCCCCGTGGCACACACCCTTTGTCAGCCTCCTTTCCCTCCCTGGCTCATGTCCCTATTCTGCCACCAGTTTTGCTGGTGTCCCCTCCCAAATGGACTGTTTGCAACCTAAGTCATTGCCTCGGGGCCGTTTTCCACGGGAACCAAACTAGGACAGAGGCATATCAATCCAGTGCAACTTGCAGACCTCATCTGCACCCCACATTAAGCAGACCGTCTGTACAAAAGGGGAAATATGAACACCAACCCGGATGTCAGATGATATTAAGGAATTATGGTTGAATTATTTTAGGTGTGAAAGTTATTTCTGCTGATGCTGAAAAAAGAGTACTTACCTCTTGGGGATACGGACTGAAGGATTTGCAAGTTTTGGGATTTGCGCTGGAATAATCCAGGGGTGGAGGGAGGGGTGGGGGGGGTAGCTGGCGAAATAAAGACCATTTCGAACAGTTGTTGAAGCTGAGCGATGGCTCCGTGGCGGTTCATCACACTGGTCTGTCTGCTTTGGTTGATACGTTCAAAATTTTCCAGCATAAAATGTGAGGGTGGAAGCGTGGGAACACCCTTGTGGCCCCTCCCCCCCGTGGCAAGTTTATGCTCTTCCAGTCTTGGCGTCATGACACAGCGGCTTTGGTTTGAGTGGGACGGGGGCTCATGAGCTCCCAGCATCTCTGTTCTAGGCCCTTCTCACGCTGGCGAAGCTTTTCCCCCCACTGCATTTCCGTAGCCAGAATAGAGACTGTGGCACCACTCAGACCTGCTTTATTCTGAAATCTTAAATCCCTTCCTACGAGCTTCTGCTCGAAAATCAACCTATTCCTGGGGCGCCTGGGTGGCTTAGTTGGTTGGGCGTCCGACTTCGGCCCAGGTCACGATCTCGTGGTTCATGGGTTCAAGCCCTGCCCTTGGGCTCTGTGCTGACAGCTCGGAGCCTGGAGCCTGCTTCGGATTCTGTGCCCCACCCCCCCAACCCCGCCCCTGCTCGGACTCTGTCTCTCTCTCAAAAGTAAAACAATAAAAAAACTAAAATCAACCCACCTCTCCGGTCCTGTTATGTCTGCTTTCCAATCTGCAGGGCCCTTTCCCCCCGTGATGCATGCGGTCTTGACTGTTACATGCCAGACCTGACAGGGTAGGTGGTTGGGTGTGTGTCTGGGGCCTGGGATGGGGTCAGGCCAGGTTGTAGCGCTTCTCCTTTAAAGTGTCGGTCAGTAACTCCAATGGGATGTCCAGGAGGATGTGACGAGTTTGACCTTGGCGGTACTCCTGGAGAGTCATGGGGGAGGGACAGAAAAGGGGGATGTGGCACCACGATTCTAAGAGACAGGATGGAAACCCCAGAGGTGGAGAAAGCTAGGGTGGCAGCCGGGGTATTAGCCAAGTGGCCTGGACTCTTCCAGAATGAAATAGCACAGTCAGGAAACTGAAGCAGAAGTCCGATCTTGAGGACTGAGCACATTGGTCAAGTGGCGTGTCTACTGCCCAGGGCTTGCCACAGGTAGTCTGTGCTTTGGGGAGCAAACAGAATGGTAGCACTCAGCCCCTGGACGGGTTGGTGCCAGTGCCCCCTGGGGCTGGTTTCTGATGGGCTTGGTCACTGGAGCAGGTGCGTTGAGGGTGGCCACGGAGAACATACATGGAGGCTGAAGGTCTTTTATGTTTGTCTGATTTACGGAGAGGTCTCAGCTCTGTACGTAAATAGAAAGTAGCTTTATCTTCATCCATCGCTGGTTTCCGCTGTGCTGGAGCGAATTCTTCTTTGCTTCTATGGAGGGACCCTGCGGATACCATGGACAGAGCCGTAGCTTTCCTGCAATGCTCAAGTTTTAAGACCTTTTTCGTTTCTGTAGTTGTGGCTTAGCCTGGTTAGAGGCAGGCTCCCAGCTGCTAAGGTGGACGAGGGGCCGTGGTCGGGCTTTCTGGTGCTGGGTGCAGGGGCACAGCTGGGGAGGCCGAGTTCCCAGCGTCTCCCACCTGGGATGGTGTGTGTGCAGGGTCCCTGGCCTTGCCCTGGGTGAGTGGCTTTGCCCTAGTTCCTCAATTGCTGACGGCCCCCTCCTCCAGAGTGGTAGCTCTGTCTTCTCCCGTTGGTCCCACCAGTGGTATATAATCCCCCCTCTTCTCTGGTTTCATGTGCCGTCACTCATCCCTGAAACTACCTGGAGAGCCCCATGGCCCCCCTTCTGCTGCTCCCTGCCTTGTGCCTTCTTGCTGAGTCAAGGGAACTCCTAGAGTCTTCTCTCGTACCCTCTGAGGACCACAGAGAACAGTACTCCTCCTTTGAAGGCATCCGCTGTCCTTGCGTGTGGTTTTCCTGGAGTGCTCTCCTGACTGGCTTTGGGGAGCGGAAGGTATTTCCATCAGGTTCCCACAAGAAGGGGAGGAAATAGGACAGTCAGCGAACACTGACATCGTGTGATTGATTTAATCATTGTGACAACCAGACTGAGTAGGCATTATTATCGCCATCTGATAGACGAGAAGTCTGAGGGCCAGGGTGGATATGCAACGTCCTGGGTCACCCAGCTTATGAGTCGCAGTTCCGGGACTTGAACCCAGCTTGTCTTGCTTAGCTGTTACGTGTTGCTCTCACCCTGAAGGGCCCTTCTCCCCACAAGGCCGGCCGCCCCCTTCCTCTTGTGTGTCCTCTCCCTAGATTGATTTGTGGAGTGTTTGGGTGGGAGGTGGGGCAGCTGTCGGGGATGGGGCCGGGGCTGGCATTGCTTGGTAAGTATGGTGTGGAGGCTTTGCTTGTGGCCGGAAGCTTGTTGGTGATGCTCCGAATGGGGGATGTTGTTAGCCTTTGATCTTCAGCTTTGACCTTAGCTGTGATTCCAGTCAATAGGAAAGTTCCACTCAGCTTGCCATTTCTGATTTATCTCAGCAGCATGACGGCCCCTGCTCTTTTCCTGGAGCTCTTTCCCCAGAGCTGGGTATCTTATGGCTTCTCTTCCTCTCCTGCCTGCTTGGCTGCCACGCGGGGCAGACCCCTCCACACACCCCTGCAAGCCCCTCCCTGCATCCCCTTTCATACTTCCTGCAACTCTTGAGCCCTGGAGCAGCCTGACATCTGTCTGCCCTCCTGCCAGGGGCTGCTAAACAGTGCCGGAGAGAATTGTGTAACCGTGCTGAGGTTCCAAACGTGTGGCTTCAACTTCAGGATGAGTCACTAATCCTTGTTATGCCCCCGAATGGCTCCCTCTTCCGCTCTCCGTGGTGGCTCTTCCTGACCCCCTACAGCCCCGAGACCTCTGGTCATCAGTCCTACCTCTCCTCCTCATCTTCACCCTCTACTTCACCACCCTTAGTCAACCCTTGCTTGACTTGGTCTCCCTCCAGCCCCTCCCAGCTCACTTCTTTCTTCATGCCAGACTTTTACAAAGTGGGTCTCCACCATTGTTTGCCCTTCTTACCTTATTGTCACCATCAGCCCAATGCAGTCTACCTTTCCTTCCATCCTCGCTGGAGAAATGCCTCGGTTACGCTCACCACTGTCTCCCTAAGAGAACCCAGCAGTCATTTGTGTCTTTATCTTGTTTGCTTTATTGTGCACGTTGACGACTTCCTCCTTGAAACACCTTCTGCTGTGGTTCCCACTGCGCCACCCTGCCGGGTAGACTCTTACTGCTCTGTCCACTGCATTTTGTGGTTCCTCTTTCTCCGTCCATCTCTTTAACCTCCGTGATCACTAGGAGTTGCCTCCTGGCCCTCTGTCCTCTCCCATGGGTGATCCCGCCTACTGTCAAGGTGATCCATGTGACCTCCTTCTGATAATTCCCAAATCTGTATGCCTCCTGACATTTCTCCTGAGCTATAGACAGCCTTCCTAAACATCTCTGCCTGGGAGCCCCACGCACACCTCAAACTGTCCAAAATTGTGCTTTTTTATTCTCCCCCCACCCAACCCTTTTCATCATTCCAGTTCTAGAAACCATGCAACTGTGGTTCCCCTTTGGAAGCTTGATTACCCAGGTTTCAATCCTTCCTTCTCTCTTGAGTGGCTGGGTGAGCTCAGGCAAGTCATATAACCTCCTTGTGTCTTGATTTCCTCATCTACAAAATAAGCGCAGTAAACATTAACCTGCCTCAGAGGATGCATGTAAAGATGAAATTAGGTAATAAAGGCAGACCTCTTGGCAAAGGTCTCAGTGTGTAGTGATGCCATGTTTTGTTATTGTCGCCATGATTCTATTCCTCGTTCGACATTTGTTGATTGTCCTTATTTACTTGGCACTGTGCGGGGCACCCACTCCACACCCGCATTTCTCCACACTGTCCCCCTCCCCCGCATGCTGTAGATTTTACTTCCTAAGTATTCTAAGATCTGTTAACCCCTCTCTGTACCCATTACTGCCTCGCTGACTGTCACCTACATGGCTTATAGACTTTGCTGTGTTTTCTTCTTCTCCAGACCATCTTCCTTCCCTATGCTTCCAGTAGGATCTTCTGAAAACACCAGTTATGCAATACACCACTAAAAATCCTCCAGTGGCCTCTCAGGGTAAACCTCTACTCCTTCCCATTAGCTTCCAGGACTTGTCCACCCTCTACCTACATCTGCTGACCCAACTCTGGTCATCCAGAACCACTTGCGGTTGGGTTGAGTTACCACTTTGGACCATATCCATGCTCTTCTCTCTACTGATAGATGCTTCCCTTCATCTCCCTCCATCGTCTGCCTGGTGATTGTCTTCTCTCCTTTCAGGAACTTATGCAAGCATCACCTACTGTTTTTTGGTCATTTTTGCCTCTGTTTCCTGCCCCCTCCATCGCCCACTGGGGGAAGTTGGCTGCTCCATTGCCAGTGTTCTTACAGCACACACATGTGTATAAATGGACACACCTGGCCTGTTGTGACCCAGGAGCTGTGACTTTCTTGTCCCTTGGTTTTTAATGTCTGAAGGTTCAGAAAGGGAGACTTATGCTGTCTGGTATTTTATCCAGCGTTTGATTCATTAATGTCATCAATGTAAAAACTGATTGTACGTTAAACTTTTAAAAACAGCTTACAAATGTTGCAAATGCATTTGTAAACCTAGTAATATTTGTGTTAAAAAGAAAAGCACTCATTTTATTTGTTCTTTGAATAATGCTCAATTTATAAATTTAACCAATGAAGCCATTCAATTAACACCATTTATATGTTCCATTGGTTAATTTAAACATTTTACAGTATAGCTACCAGTTCAGTGTGTGTAACTTTCATAAGGCTTAAAACTCCGTAAAAGGTAGACACACACACACATATAAAAATGCCTACAAACATTATTACTATTATTGTACCTTACTAATCATTATATCCAATTCAGAAGCATTCACACTAGAGGTTTCTTTCTTTTAAAAAAATATTTTATTTATGTTTGAGAGAGAGAGAGAGAGAGAGAGACAGAGAGAGCACCAGCAGGGGAGGAACAGAGAGAGAGGGCGACGCAGAATCCGAAGCAGGCTCCAGGTCCTGAGCTGTCAGCACAGAGCCCGACGTGGGACTTGAACTCACAAACCATGAGATCATGGCCTGAGCCAAAGTCAGACGCCCAACCGACTGAGCCACCCAGGCGCCCCTCCACCAGGGATTTCTTTATCCCAGTTGTGGCCCCCTGCAGTTTGAACCCAAATGCAGTCAAGCTCCATGCTACCGGTTGGAGATTGGGGGGATCTGGCCAGAGATTGTGGGGTTTCCTTCTAGAAGGATTATCGAAGCTGGCATCTTTGCAGTGGGCGCCCCTCACTGGTGTCAAGTCAATATCAACAGTCAACAGGGCTTCCCCACCCTGTTCCTGTCAGTGGGATCTTGTCCAATTTTATATGTCAATTTTCAGCCAACGGTTACCTTTTCCTTAAATGACACATCTTCTAAATTATCAGGGACTTGCTAGGCTCTTGGATTCTTAATTTCATTTTCTAGAAGTTTTCTCATATCTCCCCATTCTGTGGCCAGGCCCTGTTGTGTTGTATAGTTGTCGTGTATTTGTTTGCACCTAAAGCCCTGAATACTGATGGGGTTTCATGTATGTTACTCAGGTCGCAGTAACACTAGTTACAACGCTGGCGATCGTTTGCTCAGGTTTATGATCAGTATCATTCTCATTGTTTATTCTGTGGTCGTTTTATTGATTCTTAATCACCGAATCTCTGGGCCCAGAGCAGTGTCTAGAGCACCTGCTAGGCTTTCAGTCCACGTTTGTCTAGGAATGACGTCATTCCTTGAGTCTACTCATTCCTTGAGTAGACTTGGATCTCTGTGAGGAGTGGTATTGTCTTATTGTTTTGCTGGAACCTAGTACAGACTGGGCTGGATCGTGGTAGCTCCTCATTACGTACACACACATGAACGAACGAGGCAGAACTTGTTGAGTGTGATTGCCGACAACATTAAAACAATAGGACAGGGGTGCCTGGGTGGCTCGGTCAGTTAAGCGTCCAACTTGGGCTCAGGTCATGATCTCATGGTTCGTGGGTTTGAGCCCCGCGTCGGACTCTGAGCCTGCTTCGGATTCTGTGTCTCCCTCTCTCTGTCTGCCCCTCCCCTGCTCTCACTCTGTCTCTCTCAAAAATAAACATTAAAAATTTTTTAAAAATAAATAAAACAATCGGACAGAGTCTTATTTTTTTTTGAAACACAGACCTCAAGCATCTCATGAGATTCTCTCCCTTGCGGACTCCTTTTGACCCTCTCCTTCCGAGCACCTGACTGCTGCCTTGGCAGGCCCCTTACAGAGCTCTCAAAGCAGGCTGGTGTTCGCAGGTGAAGCCCTGGGCCAGCGTGGCCTTTGGGCCCACAGGCTGAGCTCTATCAAATGCCAAATCTCCCTCCACGTTTGGTCATGGGTGAAATGCCACACGGCACAACACGGGGCCTGTTTCCTGAGTGGCTGCTAATAAGGGCTGGATGGTGAAACCCAAAAGGTTGGGTCCTTGGCTTCCTGTGACAAGCCTTAACCAATGGGACATGCTCAGAGGGAGCTGCACAAATAAATTTTCCTTTCTTTCTCCCTCCTGTGGGCTACTCTGAGGTACAGCTTGTTCTTACAGCTCTTCCTGGGAAAGTCTCAGGTACCAGGTGGATAATACACCTGCCCAGTGGCCTGCTGCCTCTTCCCGGCTTATCTGGGAGACGCCCAGCACCATCACCTACTGCATTGCAGACCCCCTAGTATCTTCCCTGGTGACTCTCTCCCTTCTTCCTCAATCTCACAGTCCTGCGTTTGTGCCTCTCAAATAAATTTAACCCTTGCCTCAGGCTCTGCTTTCTGGAAGACACAAGCTAAGAGATACACTTTGGTAAAAGTTAATAGTCATGCATTTCAGAATATTTCCTTTTGCCTTCTCGCTGTCTCTGAAACTTAGCACTCTGGGCGACTGGTTAATGCAGTCAATGACGAGAAAATGTTACCTTTTTTGTTGTTTTCATCTGATTTGTTTTTCGATGCTCTGCAATTGTTATATGCCGATCAGAAACAGGCAGGAGCTCTGCAGTTCTTTGAAAGCCAACAGTTTTTTACTCTGTTGTGGCACAGTTAACAATTCTATGAAGTTTGTGAAAGTAAATTGAATAATTTGAAATTGATGAATGGATAAAGAAGATGTGTGTGTGTGTGTGTGTGTGTGTATAAATATAAATATTTGCAATGTGGATGGAGTTAGAATGTATTAGGCTAAGTGGAATAAGTCAGGCGGAGAAAGACAAATGTCAGATTTCACTCCTATGTTAAGAAACACAATAGATGAACATAAGGGAAGAGAAGGAAAAATAAGATAAAAACAGAGAGGGAAGCAAACCATAGGAGACTCTTCATGATGGAGAACAAACTGAGGGTTGCCAGAGGGGAGGTGAGGGCAGATGGCATAGATGGGTGATGGGCCTTGAGGAGGGCACCTGTTGGGCTGAGCACTGGGCGTCGTGTGTAAGCGATGAATCACTGGGTTCTACTCCCAAAACCAATACTACATTGTATGTTAACTAACTTGAATTTAAATAAATAAATTTAAGATAAAAAATGAAATTATTTTCTGAAAAAAAAAAAAAACAAAAAACCCTGTAGTTTTACATTCTATGAAACCTAACAGTGTAAGCAACCCAAGTTATAAAGGATATAGTTCATATCTTGAGAAAAATTCTAATTTCATATTTGTAAAGTGCATCATAAGAGTACTTTTTGACCTAATAATTGTTTTCTCCTCCTGACCTACAAATTAAAAAAAAATTAATTTTGCTAATCTTTTTTTTTTTTAATTTTTTTTTCAACGTTTATTTATTTTTGCGACAGAGAGAGACAGAGCATGAACGGGGGAGGGGCAGAGAGAGAGGGAGACACAGCATCGGAAACAGGCTCCAGGCTCTGAGCCATCAGCCCAGAGCCCGACGCGGGGCTCGAGCTCACGTGAGATCACGCGAGATCTCGCGAGATCGTGACCTGGCTGAAGTCGGACGCTTAACCGACTGTGCCACCCAGGTGCCCCTAATTTTGCTAATCTTGATCCCGTTGAATATTCTTGGAACAGTTAGAGGTGGTATTCAGAGTAGGATTATTGGTCACAAGGGGAAGAGACATTCAAAGGTCAGTTTACTCATTTTCTTATTTGAGTGCAAGATCTCAATTACTCATCCTGGACATGTGGGAATCTATTTTGCATTTAAGACTTAGCAGCCTCTTTCTGGACAGTTTGTAGGAGAGGAAGGAAACCCAATGACTCATTAGAAAAATAGGGGTTTTATAAATCATGTTAATTGCAGTATTTCACATGCAGACAACTCCTATAGAGACCAAATTCCTCTCTAAGAATAGTATAAATTTCTCATCTGTAGAATGAGTTAACATCATCACCAGATGTGGTTAACTTTTTAGATGGAGTGACAACTATGTGTCTAAGTTGTAGCTGTCTCTCCTAGAGTCTAATTTACTGTTTCAGGATGACCTTCTCCCGGGTAGAAGACATCCCCTTCACCAGTGTGCAGAAGTGGAAAACAGATCAGAATTGCAGAGCTAAGGTTGTAGAGCCTTTATAGGGCATGTGATGACCCTAGACAGGTCGTGGTGCTGCCTCAGAGGCGGTTCTGGTGCCCGGGGTGAGTGAGGTCTGTAACAGCTGCTGTTATCGGGAATCTAGGTATAAACCGGTAGGGGAGAGGGTGAAGCCATGACCTCTGTGTTCAGCCACACCTGCTTCCTGAATTCAGTTGGGGTTGATTTTTCTTCTCCATACCTCTGTCTCCTGCCCCGCTCAGGACCGGGGCTTAACCCTTTCTGCTTTGTCTCCTGGAGCACAGGGCTCTGCACACTGGAGGTGACCTATACATGAATGAACGTGTGGGAATGATTGGGCCTGAGGTTCTCTTACAGGTTGACTTGCTAATTGTCTTTCTCCTGGTATAACTCATTCACGTTGTTTGCCTGTTCACCCGTTGAAGTCCTAAGCCAATTCGGATGAGCTCCCAATATACATATCAGAGGCTTCTGTGACCGGAGGCTGGCAGGAACCTAACCTCTATTTCCACTAGGAGCAATGGCCCGGTATTCACTAATTAGGGTTGGAGCTGACTTTGTAGAACACGACTACTGAGAATAACGAGAATCCCCTGGGATTGGGCCTCAATGTCAGGGGCCGTGAGGGAGCCAAGGTTGTGTGAGATCCCACTGCTTCGATCAGTGGGCTGCGGTTAAATACACATACTTAAAAAATGTGACCCTCTCTAACATGTGATGGGGCACTGAAATTTTCAAACCTGTAGGTGACAACTTCATACCTCTTGGTTTTTCTGTGTGCAGCGTTTTGGATCTTTTAGTTTGTAAATTAATCATGTATTTCACACATATCTTGTTCATTGAAGAAAAATTGTAAAACACAAGGAGAAAAGAAAAAAGGCATCCGCATCTCATTACCATGCATTTATGTTAATCTTCATATTTGGTGTATATTCCGTATGATTACGTTTACATTTGTTTGTGAAAATATAAAAATAACATATACCCGTTTTAAGCCTGTTTTTTTTCTCTCACCTGACACATTGTGACCATATTTATACCCTGATAAGTACAGATCCACATTGTAATTTTTAGTAGCTGTGTAATAGGGATGTCCTATAATTTATTGAAGCAGTTTCGTATTGTTGGATAGTAACTTTGTTTCCAATGTTTTGCTGATAGTCAAAGTTGAGTGTGGTGTCAGGTGATGAATTAGGATGTTGCTATGTGTTGCAACCTCACGAGACCAGAGCCGGAACCCCCCAGCTAGGATGCTTCTGGATTCCTGAGCCTCAGAAACTTTGTGAGGTAATACCCATTTGCAGTGTTAAGTTGCTGAGTTTTGGAGTAATGTTACATAGCGATGGATAACAAATACAACTATTCTGACTTTTTATACTAATGATTTCCTGGCTTATAGTTTTACTAGCTATGTGTGTGTGTAAACAATATAGTTTAGTGTGGCATACAACTTTTAATTTTTATGCATGGGACATACTATATGTGTGTGTGTGTGTGTGTGTGTGTGTATAGTAATTTAATGTTTATTTAGTTTGAGAGAGAGTATGCAAGAGCAGGGGAGGGACAGAGAGGCAGAGAGAGAGGGAGACTGAGAGCGAGAGAGACTCTCAAGCAGGCTCCATGCTGTCAGCGCAGAGCCCAATGCAGGGCTTGGTCTCATGAACCGTGAGATCGTGGCCTGAGCTGAAATCAAGAGCTGGTTGTTTGAGCCACCCAGGTGCCCCTCATACTATATTTTTTAATTGGGTCTTCAATATTATGCATATATGTTTATCCACGTAGTTTCATTATTTTTTAAAATTACTTTATCTGCAGCCGAAAAATCCACCGTATTTAGGTATCTTTTCTCCTGTTGATGTTCATTTACATTGTTTTCCAGGTTGGTGGGCTGTTATTAACAGTGTGGCGGTGAATATTCTGGACACATTTCCCATGGCACATTTCACAGGTTTTCCTGGTGGTACAATCGCTGGGCTGAAGGGTGTGGGTGCCTTCATGTTTCCTTTAACTTTCCCAGATAATGCCAGATTATTCTAATGCACACTTCCACCTTCAGGATATGAGAGTTCCCATCGTTTTGTGTCCTTGGCCACACTTGGTATTGTGAGACTTTCAGATTTTTGCCCATCACGTAGTGATGACTCATTGGGATTGCAACGTACATTTCTGTGGAAACCAAGCGGTTATAAACTCTATCGTTTATGTGGTGGCCACTTGAATTTTCTTTTTAGTGACCTGCTTGTTCAACTATTTTGTCCGTTTTAGAGTTGGCCGTCTTTTTCTCATATGTGGCAGTTCTTTATAGATACTAGATACTAGTTCCTTCTGTTGTATGTTGTGCGTATCTTTTCCTACTCCATAGCTTGCCTTTTCACCCTCTAAAGACAATGATGTCTTTTGATAAAAACATTTTTTTTATTTTAATGTAGTAGGATTTTTTGTACTCAATTTTATTAGTCTTTCCCATTATAGTTTCTGATTTTGAAATTATATTTAGAAAGGCCTTTCTGCTCAGATTACAGGATTACACAAATATTTACCTATGTATGGTGGTTTTATTTTTGTAGTTTCATTTAAAAAATGTTCACACCAGTAGTTCATCAGGAATCTTTTTGACGCTGGGTTGATGGCAATGTTTTGTTTTTTTTTTTCCTCCAGGGTCATGAACATGGTTAGTGAGGTTATAGACTAATTTGACCTCTTGCTACCAATCTTAAATGCTACTTGTATTGTAAAATTGCATCCTGGATATATTGGCTTTATTTCTGAAGTTTCTGTTTTGTTTGTTGTCACTTTTGCTGACTTAGGCACTCTCTGCTTTTTAAAATTACTGTAGCTCTATGGTACATCTCTAGTAAAACCTGTTCCTATTCCTTGGTATTGTTCCGCAGCATTCCTGACTTTTTTTTTTTTTTTTTTTTTTTTACATACTTATTTTCAAGAAGAGTCCTAGGATCCTTTTGTCCATTTTCTCAAAATATTAACATCAGAATTATTGGGGTTGTTATAGATGTATCTGTGGGAAAACGGACTTGTTGGGGATTTTGAATCTTCCTGCTTATGAATGTGGCGTGAATCACCATTTACTTTCAAATTTTTTTATGTCCCTCGGTATAAAATCTTGCAGGTTTTATTTCAACATGGGTCTGGCAAATTCTTCTTCAGTATTCCAAGTATTCTTCAGTATTCTTAATATTTTCTGCTGCTGGCGTGAATAGCCCCTTTTCTTCTGAGTGTTTTATTTTTTTATTTTTTTTTAATGTTTATTTATTTTTGAGACAGAGCATGAACGGGGGAGGGTCAGAGAGAGGGGGAGACACAGAATCCGAAGCAGGCTCCAGGCTCTGAGCTGTCAGCACAGAACCCGACACGGGGCTTGAACTCATGGACCGCGAGATCATGACCTGAGCCGAAGGTGAATGTTTAACCGACTGAGCCATCCAGGTGCCCCACCTGTATATATATTATTTTTTAACAAATGACCTTTATTGATTTTATTTTTTTGTGTGTGTGTGACTCATCTTGGATATCTAGGTATTCATTCATTCATTCATTTGAAGCGTATTTATTGAGTACCCACTGTATACCAGTACTGTTTTAGGTGCTCGGAATGTATCTGTGAACAAGACAGATGAGTGTATTGTATGGTAAGTTCAAAAGCGATAAGGACTGTGGACAAAAAGAAAACAGAGGGAAGATGGATAGGAGCGTTAGAGGCAACTGTGGGGCAGTCGTATTTAAGATAGGGTGGTCAGCGTAGGTCCCATTGACAAGGTGAGGTCTGAACAAAGACTTGGAGGGAGGAAGTTGGCTGTGCAGGTATCTGCCGGAAGGGTGCCCTAGGCAGAGGGAACAGCCTGAGTGAAGGCCTTGGGGCAGGCATACCCAAGGAGTTTGAGGACCAGGAATGAGAGCCGCTGGAGGAGACCGGGTGACGGGAAGGAGGGTGGTCTGGGAGGATATGAGGGACTCTTCATGTGGGGCTCACTTTAAAGACTCTGATTTCACACCGAGTGGTAAGGGGAGGCTTCTGGAATATTACAGGAACAAAGTAGATTGACATTTTAAAAAGATCATTCTGGGGTATGTGGGTGGCTCAGTCGTTAAGCATCTGACTTCGGCTCAGGTCGTGATCTCACAGTTCGTGAGTTCAAGTCCTACACCAGGTGAGCATGAGCCCTACTTCTGGTAAAACACGAGTCCCAGGTGAGCCTCAGTTCTCTCTCTCTCTCTCTCTCTCTCTCTCTCTCTCTCTCTCTCTCTGCCCCTTGCTCACTTGCGCCCTCTCTTCTCTTTTTCTCAAAAAGATCATTCTGGTTGTTCCATGAAAATAGACTTTACTGGGGCAAAGGTAGAAGCCAGGAAGCTGTTAAGAGGCTGCCGTTGCAAAGGCCCAGGATGTTCCTGTGAATCAAGACTTGGTGAGCCTTTATAGAATGAACACTTTGATTTTTTATACACTTGGAGTATTTTAGTATGCTTTAAAAATGCCCACACATTAGGGGCGCCTGGGTGGCTCAGTCGGTTGAGCGACCGACTTCGGCTGAGGTCGTGATCTCACGGTTTGTGAGTTTGAGCCCTGCGTCGGGCTCTGGGCTGACGGCTCGGAGCCTGGAGCCTGCTTCGGATTCTGTGTCTCCCTTTCTCTCTGCCCCTCCCCCACTCGTGCTCTGTCTCTCTCTGTCTCAGAAATAAACATTAAAAAAAATTTTTTTTTAAAAAAAGCCCACACAGGGGCGCCTGGGTGGTTCAGTCAGTTAAGTTCCAACTTCAGCTCAGGTCGTGATCTCGCAGTCCGTGAGTTCGAGCCCCGCGTCGGGCTCTGTGCTGACAGCTCGGAGCCTGGAGCCTGCTTTCGATTCTGTGTCTCCCTCTCTCTCTGCCCCTCCCCTGTTCATGCTGTGTCTCTCTCTGTCTCAAAAATAAATAAACTTAAAAAAGAAAAAAAGCTGCTGAGGATTCAACTCAGTTAAAAAAAAATAAAAATAAAAAAGCCCACACATTTAAGAAATATACATTTTTCTTTGTAAAGTTTTTATTGATTGATTCTGAGAGAGAAAGAGAGAGGGTGAGCCGGGGAGGGGCAGAGAGAGGGGGAGAGAGAATCCCAAGCAGGCTCTGTGCTGTCAGCGCAGAGCCCATCATGGGGCTCAGTCCCATGAACTGTGAGATCATGACCTGAACTGAAATCAGGAACCAGATGCTCAACTGACTGAGCCTCCCAGGTGCCCCAAGAAATACACATTTTTTTTAAGGAAAGAGGTGGAACAAAAGAGTGAGGGTAGCAGGGTTGTCTGTGGAACGGGGCGTCGTGCTCGAGCCTTGTCTTGCATGGGGAAAAGTAGGGAAGGGAGCTCGACAGGCGTTGGAGGCCAGGAAGCAGGAGGTGTCCCCTGCATGTGCTGGGATCAGAGCCCGGGGATGTTACTGGGGTGAAGTCCCTCTCCCCAGCCCCTCCCGGGGCGTGCCAAGGACTTACTCTGAAGTCCGTGTTTTGCTACCAGATGATCCCTGGCTGTCAGCTTTAAATTAGTGTTTATTTTCTGCCGTCTCACTTGTCTCGAGCAATTCACCCAGGAGCTCCGAACAGCTCGGTAATTTGTTGCTCAGGAGTGGGAGTAATGAAGAACTTTGTTTTAAAGTTAGGACGCCCTATTTCAAATCCAGTTTTGTTCGTGTGATAAAGGTTAGTTTCTGTTAAATCCCAACAGGTTGGGTCCATGCTGGTGCCTGTTAAACTTATGAACCGTGTTTACACTTTAAGAAGACGATTTAAACTTTTGGAGAAGGAAAGAGGGCCAACTTCTTTAAAGGAAATGCTGTTTTTATGATGCCTCTGAGATTATCAAGAAATATGAATAACTCAGGGGTTTAACCCTAGAATGAGTAGAAACTAGTTTTCACCGTCTTAGAGGAGCTCACCATCACTTTGGGGAGCTCACACTTTCCGCCCTCACCTCCAATTTTATTTCACACCCTTGGAAGATACTCAACCAAGAAGAGCCTGGAAACATTTGGGGTGGAGTTTCTTTGCCTTGGTCCTTTTGCTGTGGGCCCACACACACTTTCTCCACCCTTCTGGGGCATGCCCCGTGCTAGGCTCGAAGTGAATGCATATGACGTATGGGTTCGCCAATTGGCCTTATGTTGAAGGAAAGAAGAGAGTGTCATGGAAGGCTTAAGGATTTCTTTTCTTCTTTGGTAGTACAAAGTGCTTTTTGTTGTTAATGCATGTGCAATCAGACAGCTTCATCCACAATGCACAGCAATTCAGTAATATGGCTCTGCCTGGTGCAAAAATACCTCATTTTGTATAGAAATGCAGAATCGCTTCATGTAGATAGAATAGAAAGAATCTTTGCTTTATTCACATATGAATAAAACGTCTTTGTTCATGGGAAAGAAAAGTGCCTCTTATTGTTTAGAAGCTCTGTGAATTGTAAATTAAGCTGATGGCCCGCTATATTATATCTTTCAGGGACAAAAATAGCTTTTCTTCATACGAGTTTGGGCCCTACCAGCTAATATGGTGGCATAAAATGATTTTTGCTTTGCAGTTTGGTTATTACATAAAAAGGCCTTACGTTTGCCTCAGCTATCACCTCTCAGCGAATGGTTTTAGCAAAATTTTATAATTTGAACTCAAAACTTATTTTTGTTTATATTCTCTGTCCCACGTAGGATTTGAAGGAGCTTGTAAGAAATTTAAAAAGTAAAATGTTAACTAGAATGATGAATCATGATCAGGGAAACTATAAATACATCGTGGTAAAATCAAGGCTCGCGGGGGTCTGTGGGAGTCGATGTATATGTAAACACATCTGTAAAGAGGTCAACAGAGTTGCTATCATTGATCCTCAGATTTGATGTTGAGCTTCCTATCAGCCAGAGGGAAAAGAGGGAAGTGGTCGGTTAATCCTCTCCCTGGCTCTGCAAAGGCCTACTTTCGAAGCATGCCCACCACCCAGCAGGGGTAAGGCGTTCAGGCTTTCCCAGAAGGGAACTGGCCAATCAGAAGAGCAGAGTGCATAAAAGGATGCCTTGGGCGCTGGCACCCCAGGGTGCATGCCGGCCTTCCCCTCCATAGGAGGCATCTGCTCCGGAGAGCCCCCCGATGGACTACAGGTAGAGTGCCTGGTACCCACTCAGACAAACTCTCCAGCTCCAGGTGTGGATTCCTTCTCTGAAGTGTTCACTGGTCCTCCGCAAAATGAGGAGAGTTAAAGAGAAATACGGGGAAAAAAAAATGAGTTTCTGTTGAATCTGAATTTCCTTGATTTCGGAGATCGTGATCTACTTATAATTTTAGTATTTAAAGGCAGCAGCAGTAGTTTAAAAAAAAGAAGCATTGAAGTAGCCTTTTCTTTTTAAAAATTTTTTTTAATGTTTATTTATTTTTGAGAGAGAGAAAGAGAGACAGAATATGATCGGGGGAGGGGCAGAGAGAGAGGGAGACACAGAATCCGAAGCAGGCTCCAGGCTCCGAGCTGTCGGCACAGAGCCCGACGTGGGGCTCGAACTCTCGAACCGTGAGATCATGACCTGAGCTGAAGTCGGACGCTCAACCGACTGAGTCTTTCCTAGGAATGAATAGTTACAAACACTTTGTTGTATGGAAGCAGTAATAGTAAATTATTAATAATTACTGTAATGTCTTATATTTATTTATTCTATAAAATAAATACATATTTACAATATATATTTTATAGTACCTACGTAATACATTTGTAATAATATATTTTTTATTGTTCTTACGACTACTAGTACTACTGTTGTTATTTACTGCCTTTAAAATCCCAAAGTTTTGTGGGGCGCCTGGGTGGCCCAGTTGGTTGAGCATCTGACTCTTGACATCGACTCAGGTCATGATCTCACGGTTCGTGAGTTCGAGCTCCAGGTCGGGCTCTGTACTAACAGCACGAAGCCTGCTCGGGATTCTCTCTGCCTTCTCTCTGTCCCTCCCCCCAACTCGCTTGCTGATGCTTCTCTCAAAGTAAATACACATTGAAAATGTTTGCGACGTTTAAACATTTAAAAAGTTTGCACACTGCCATTCTCTTGGGCTGTGAGCATCCCTAACCACCTGCTGTAGTCTCCAGGGTCACGATGAAAGGGCCCCGTTTTGCTCTCCCCAGGTGTTCTGCATGTGTGTTCTCCCCTCCACCCCCAATTCATGATGGCTCCTGAGAAGCCACACCCCCTTACCTTTGCCACCTGTCCTGGGATTTTCTCCTAGCACCCCCACCTCAGGCCTGGCAGGTGTGGGGTAGTGCCTTTGCCTTAGGGTTGCATATGGATAAGCTCACGGGGGTCCCAAGGCAAGAGGGGGCTTTGTCACTTGGGGCGATACTGGACCTAAAAGGGGCCAGGCCCTCGGATGGACAGTCACTCATCCTGTGGTTCTGTGTGGTGTCGGCAGGACAGACTCCCTGCCGTGGGAGGGTCACGTGGAAAAGCAGTGATACGGGATCTTCAGACCAGGTCCCACGAGGAGGTCTGGGATGTCCCTGATAGGTCCTCCCCAGGGAGGCAAACGCCACCTGTTCCTTAAGGGATGTGGCCCAGCCCTGCTGGGGGTTTGGAAAACTCCTCAAGAAATCTTACTGCCAGCGTTGGGGCTGTGGGTGAGGTTGCCTTCCTGGAACGAGGGACGTGGACATTAGCTCCGTACCAGAGTAAGAGACAGTCTGTATTTAAGGCATAAAAAAAAAAAAAAACAACCAAAAAACCACCTTGGGTAAAATGTATTTAATCTTTGCTTTCTTTTTTTTTTTTATTTTTTTTTTCAACGTTTATTTATTTTTGGGACAGAGAGATACAGAGCATGAACGGGGGAGGGGCAGAGAGAGAGGGAGACACAGAATCGGAAACAGGCTCCAGGCTCTGAGCCATCAGCCCAGAGCCCGATGCGGGGCTCGAACTCACGGACCGCGAGATCGTGACCTGGCTGAAGTCGGACGCTTAACCGACTGTGCCACCCAGGCGCCCCTAATCTTTGCTTTCTTAACAATTCTCTGTTTATTTAATATGAATCTAATTTCTTGCCTTCTCTGAGGTCCCCTGACTCTTGGAGTCAGAAGGCTTCTGGGAGGGGTGCCTGGGTGGCTCAGTCAGTTAAGCGTCTGACGTCGGCTGAGGTCACGATCTCATAGTTCGTGAGTTCGAGCCCCGCGTCGGGCTCTGTGCTGACCGCTTAGAGCCTGGAGCCTGTTTCAGATTCTGTGTCTCCCTCTCTCTCTGCCCCTCCCCTGTTCATGCTCTGTCTCTGTCTCAAAAATAAATAAACGTTAAAAAAAAAAAAAAAAGAAGGCTTCTGGGAATTTAGGTTCCAAAAAATTTACTTCCAGCAGCACACAGAGCGTGAAAGCGTGGTGCTTTTCTTGTCCCCGATGTCAGCAAAGCTGCTTCTGGTTCTGATGGAAGCTGCTTCGGTTCGGTTTTCAAAACCTGCAGATTGGAATTAGGAAGGTCTTCTGTCTCTCCGTTCCCGTGAGGGCAGCCAAACTGTGGTCCTGTGCTGGCCGTCTTCTCCCTGACCTTGGCTGTCTTCTCCCTGACCTTGGCTGTCTTCTCCCTGACCTTGGCCGTCTCCTCCCTGACCTTCACGCCTCTCTCTCTCTCTCTCTCTCTCTCTCCCCCTCCCTCTCACACACACGCACACCCCGCAATCCTCCTGCTCCCCCGCTTCTGTCTGGCTGTCACCCTGCTCCATTTCTCTCCCCACGAGCTCCCTCCAGACACGGTGTCCTTGTGCATGAACCCTTAGAGAATACTCATTACCTCCACGAAGGAGCCACCAGCAGCATCTGTAAAAAGATTGTGTCTGGGGTGCCTGAGTGGCTCAGTCGGTTAAGCGTCCGACTTCGGCTCAGGGTGTGATCTCACGGTTCGTGAGTTCGAGCCCCGCGTCGGGCTCTGGGCTGACGGCTCAGAGCCTGGAGCCCGCTTCCGATTCTGTGTCTCCCTCTGTCTGCTCCTCCGCTCCTTGCACTGTCTCTCGCATTGTCTCAAAAATAAATAAACGTTAAAAAAAATAAATAGATAAGAACAAAAAGATTGTGTCTTTCTTCCTTCCAGAGCAATGTGAAAACAATCCTCTTTAGAAAAACTTAGACACCACCGGGCCTTACGACACATCCACGTGCCCTTTCTCTCCAGTCAGGTCTCAATGGCCATGTAATGAGGTAGAGTCCGCAGTACACAGAAGTTGTGCTTTTCCTGTCGTGTGTCTGTCTTTCTTCGAGGGGCGTGTTTGTGATGTCTTCCTTGGCCCACCTCCTCCCGGTGGTCCCTTAATCCCAGCAGAGTTCAGAGGCATGCAGTTGGAGGGAACTTGGAGAAGTTGTTTAACTGAGATATGACTAGGTCCAGGTTTTGAATTTTAAACTTGTAGGGTGTGAGGCACCTGGGCGGCTCAGTTGGTTAAGCGTCCGGCTGTTGGTTTCCACGATCTCCCAGTTTTGTGAGTTCGAGCCCCATGTCAGGCTCTGCGTTGGTAGCACGGAGCCTGCTTGGGATTCTCTCTGTCCCTCTCTCTGTCCCTCCCCCACTTGTGCTGTCTCTGTCTCTCACGAAATAAATAAACGTGAAAAACCTTACAGGGTGCTAATTACTTGGTGATGGGAAGGAGATTTCTTTCTCTGAGAGAGCGATTGTGACTGTGGAATAAAGACCGTCAAGTAATACAACATGGCGTCACAGCTTTCCTGATCTACTCAAGCCCTCCATTGTTGAGCCACATCGGGTGTGTCACCTTCTGTGCCTGGACACGCGGCACCTGCATCCCGTGGTGCGTTGGCTCATGCTTGCCCTTCACTGGGAATTCCCTTCCCCCTCCTCTCAGCCTCCCCAAATGGCGCTCAGTCTCCAGGGCCTGATGGCCATCCTGCTCCCGCCCCGAGCGCTTCCCTCACCCTCTGCCCTAGACGTGACTTCCTGTCGCTGTGCTCTTTGGGGTTTGCACGTCTGTCTCTTCCAGCGTATGCTGACCCTGTGTTGATTTCTGCCTCCCACTCAACCCAGGGCACGATGAATCTTTGCCAACTGGAAGTTTTCCGTTTCATCCCCAAAGTGACCAAGAGCAGAAGCGGTGAATGAGTAAGGATCAGAAGGGGTGATCGTCATCGTACGTGGATGGTTATGAGACGGACAGGAAGTACGGAGCGCTGTAGACGTGGTGGAATAGCTCTCATCCCAGAGGGGGTTTCAGTTTACTTAGGATTCGCACGTAGAGAAAATAATGTGAAACAACCCATCCCTGAGGGTTGTTTTCCGCCGTCGTTCCCTCTGTGCTGTTCGTGGGCGGCTTTGCTGAGCTCCTGGTAGTGGAGGGAGACAGTGCACTGCAGGGACCTGCTCATGAGAGGTCTGGGGACCCAGGGCGTGGGATGAAATAATGGGAAAAATAACTTTTCCGTGATACAGTGAGGTGTGATGCTCCACTTTCCAGAATGATGACTCATCTTCTTTGAATGTTGGGACCTGAAGAGACTATTTCCCTTGGAAAACTTTTCCCACCGACATTTCAGCCCAGCAAACTCTTTCAAAAGCTAAAGTGCACGGGGGTGTGTTTAGGGGCGAGGGGGGCATCACGTCTGCCTATGTGCTCAAAATGGCTTAGGGAAGAGAGAGAGGGAGGGAGACAGAGGGGCTTGGGGACTAAAAGGACATGAAGTGACATTTGGGAATTGGTGAAGGGTATTGGAGAACTCTGTAGCACGGGGGAGCTCTCTGTAAGAGCCTCGCAGCTTTCCTGTAAGCCAGACGTTTATTTTAAAAAAGCTATTTTTAAAAATTCTTTTAGTGAAGCAAAAGAGAGGGGCGCCCGGGTGGCTCTGTCGGTTTTGCATCGGACTCTTGATTTGGGCTCGGGTCACGATCTCACTGAGGTGAGATCGAGCCCCTTGGCGGGGGGCTCCATGCTGGATGTGGAACCTGCTTGGGATTCTCTCTCTCTTCCTCGCCCTCAGCTAAATAAATAAAGAAATAAATAAAAAAGCAAAAGAGAATTCTTTGAATTGTTTTCCAGTTAGAAAGAATGTGGCAGTTGTAAAAATGGTGGTGGTTGTTTTTGTTGTTGTTTTTAATCTACGGTAGTGCATTGTAATTAAAATAGTTTTTCCAACATCACGAAGCAGTGAACTCAATTCTGACGCAGTCTACCTGCAGGCAGCGTCACACCCCACAGGTGAAGGGCTCCGGCCCACGTGACCGGCCCCTCGCTCCTGCTTCTGCCACCAACTGCAACTCCAGGCTGTCACCTGTGCTCCTGACTTACCGGCTGTACCTAGGAGGTTCCCACACCCCCTTCTTGGGCTCATGAATCTGCTAGAGTGGCTCACAGCACTCAGAGAAACTTTGTACTCACTAGATCACCAGCTCATTATGAAAGGATGTCACTCTGGAATGGCCAGATGGAAGAGATACTTGGGACAAGGTATATGGGGAGAGGAGAGGAGCTTCGGTGCCCTCTTCGTGAGCCACTGTCCCCAAATCTCCACGTGTTCACCAACCCAGAAGCTCTCCGAACCCTGTCCTTTTGCGTTACTATGGAGGCTTCATTAAGCAGGCTCGACTGATCACATCATTGGCATTTTGGCAACTGATTCTCCCCTCCCCTGGAGGTTGGGATTTGGACTAAAAGTTCCAGCCGTCTGATCACTTGAGCTTTCTGGTGACCAGTTCCGTCCCAAGGCCCCCACCCTAAGTCCTTCATTGGCATAAACTCTGGTGTTGCTCTAGAGAGGCAGTCCTTATGAATGAATGACCAAAGATGCTCCTATCGCTCAAGAAATTCCGAAGGTTTTCAGAGCTCTCTGCAGAAACCTGGGAGGAAGACCACATACATTTCTTCTATCACAGTAGTTGAACATCTGTTTGTGCTTCTTGTTGTGTTTGTGCCTCTTGTGACCCTTAGGTCAGACCTCTGCTACCTGGGTGTGAGCCCCTAAAATGTCCACGTCCTAATCCCTGGAACCTGTGAATGTTACTGTATATGGCAGGGGAATTTTGCAGATGCGATTAAATGAAATCAAATTAATTAAATTTAATTAAATCAAATCTTGAGAGATGGGGCGATTATCCCAGATGACCTGGTCAGGGGTCTGATGTAGTCACAGGGTCGTTACAAAACACTGGAAGAACAGAGGAGAAGGTAATGTGAAGATGGAAACAAGAGGTTGGGGTGATGTGATTCAGGGGCCAGGGGCCAAGGGATGCGGTGGCTTCTAGAAGCTAGAAAAAGCGGGGAGAGGGATCGTCACCTGGAGCCTCCAGAAGGAACGAGAGGTGTGGACACCTTGATTTTCGCTCTGGGAGACACATTCAGACTTCTGACCTTTAGGGCTGTAAGGAAATTCATTTGTGCTGGTTTAAGCTGCTAAATTGTGGTAATGTTTTATAGCAGCTGTAGAAAACAAGTATACTGGGTGAGGGCTTTTCTCCATGGGATCATAATTAAGCCAGGAGGACGCCTAAATAGGAGCCTGAGCTTGGATAATCATCGTTAGCATTTCAAATACACTGTTCTCACACTTCACTTACTCCCTGTGCCTTAATTCGGTCCCCAGCTTTGTGATCACCTGTATGACAAATGGAACTGGAATGAATTTCAGAGTCAACAGGCAGAGAGCCTGACATCACCACACGGAAATGATGTGGTTTATTTGGCAGGTGTTTTGCTTGAGAGGGCCTGGCTTTTATTGGCAGTTGTGACCCCTGGGGACGACGTGGGGAAGGGGGAGGTGGCAGAGCGAAAGCTGATTCCCAGGCAGGGTTTCTCAAACCCGTGTGAAGGGGGGACCCGGCTTATAAGGAATTCCTTGTGTTGAGTTAAGTTTAGTTTTGTTACGAATATTGTTACTTAAATATGTGTAAACATAAAAGCGAGTGTGAACTTATACTTACGGCTTTAAGGCAACTATGGAGTCCAAAGTTGTTTCGAATTAAATGCAAATAAAACTGCCAACCCAATTTTGCATTTATTTTATTTGCTGAATCTAAATGGATGCTCTCGACGTGACCTCGCACACACTTGTGAGGTTCTAGCACGCTATCGTCATTCCAGCGGGACCATGTTTAATTCTCTACAGAGATACTATGTTGGAAGAAGCGTATGCATCACGGTAATTCATTGATCCGTCAAGAGCAGTTTTCAAACCCAAATGCAAACATTAAATCGATTCCCATTTGTATACAGATCAAAACAGACTGAGGCGAACTGTCGTATTTGCTAGTGTCCACTTCGCGGGTAAAAGTCAGGAGAGTGGCAATCTTGGGGGTGGGGGAGATGGTTGTACCGCAAAGGGGTGCGTGGGGACCTTCTGGGTTGCTGTTGGTGTTCCATGTCTTAACCTGGGTATTGTTTCTTTAGTAGTTTTTTTCCCCCTATGCTATGTTTTTAGAGTATAAAACACACGCGTGCAGACCTTTGGATTATTATAAATTGAATAGTCAGAGATCAGAAATAGAACATTACAAGCACCCCCCAGAAAATGTACTCTGTACTCCTTCTATCTATAGCCTCCTCATTCCCCCTAAAAGTAGCTCCCGTCCTGCCTTCAGTAGCGGTCACTGACTGCTTTTATTTATAGTTGTACAACCGAAGTGGGGACCCCCAAATACTATGGTTCCTTTTACCTAGTTTTGAACTTAAAGAAAACAAAGTCACGTTGTGGGCCGCAGGACAGCTGGCCGCTCCGAATCTGTGCTGTCTGTCTGTCTGTCTGTCCACGGTCTCTCAGGCGGTGGCGTACCCTGTGGAGGTAGGGCTGACGGGGCTCTGTGGATGGTGGGGGGAGGGGGGGTACCAAAGAGAGAGGGTCAGGAGGGGAGGAGTCGTCTTCTTCATCAGATCTTCAAATGTGTTGGTGTCCACCCAGAGAAAAAGCCACCATTTAAGACAGGCCCGCGTGTCTCTTCACCTGTTAAATGTTCCGGTATAAAGTTGACTTGAGAATCTGAAAGTTGAGTCATGGGGAGTGTGGGGCCCAGAATTAGCTGCCTGTCCGGCTGGCCTCTTTCTGCGGTTTTAGTTCCTTGTTACCGATACTGGTTCTTCCCTTTCCAGTCTGAAAACCAGTCTCCTTGGCAGAATAGATGGTAACCAAATGTCCAGACTTCTGCAGTGGAAAGTGAGGTTTTGTGAGTAAGACATGAAATCTGTAACGGAGGTAAACAGACGGTCGAGCGCAAGAGATCGTGTATCATAACTCACGGAGCAGGTAGGCTGTAGGAACCACGCTGAGTATTTCACGTACGAGGGGTTTCTGCTCAAATGGGGGTTGGGGGGCTGAAGGAACCAGCATGGAAGCCGGAATCATCTAGAGGGTAGGAACTCAAGGAAGAGGGTGCTGCCTGCAGGGGTGCGGGGCAGAAGGAAGGGGCGGTACTAAAAGCCCCATGCGGTCAGAGGAGAGGAGAGGAGAGGCTGTCCTGGGCCGTGCCCGCCTGCAGGGATGGTTTGAGCTGGGACACCAGGTGCCCGAGCTCCCGGAAGGGTGGAGGCGGGACGCAGCGACAGCACCCTTTTCTTCCCTCTGCCTTTGTTTCCGCTGTTGGAACATAACCAGAAGCCCGAGCGATGCAGATTTTGGAGTCCCGTCCCAGAGCCACCAAGCAGACGCAGAGGGTGGGGCTGGAGCGGAGACGAGGTCGTCGTCCTGCCTCAACACGAAGGCCGTAGTGCGCTTCGATTGCTGGTTCCAGAGCATGTGGCCTGGGGGTCGTTTTGGGGTGGTGGCCAGCTCTCTGGTGTGTGCGCACCAAGTAGTGGCTCCTGGCAGGGGCCGTGTCCGCACTGAGGCCGGTCTCCCGTGGTCAGCAAGGGTGGCTCGGGGGCAACAGTTGCGTCTGATCATTTCCCAAAGGCAAGTTGGATTGGTTTGAGATTTTTGTGCCTTTTCCAGGTCAGAGCGACAGGTCACGACATCCGAGGTCTTGTTCTGGGTCCTCTCCCAGCCCCCTGGGTCTGTGTGGGTCTGGAGCTGTCTGGGCAAGGGGGCCAGGGAGAACAGATGCCGGGTGGAAGGGGGGATGAGGGGTCTGGGGCATGTCGGCTTGGACATCCAGGAGGCAGCTGGGTGTGTGCGTCTGGATCTCAGGAGAGTGATTTGGGGCTGGAGCTGCTAATTTGGGTGCTTGGTGGTAAGTGAACCTTTGAGAGTGTGCAGAAGTTTCCAGGAGTGTGAGAAGAGGTGAGGGGAAAGTTGAAACCCGACCTTGCAGGACCCCCAGCATTTTCTTTAAAAAAAAAATTTTTTTTTTAATGTTTATTTATTTTTGAGACAGAGAGAGACAGAGCATGAACGGGGGAGGGTCAGAGAGAGGGGGAGACACAGAATGCGAAGCAGGCTCCAGGCTCTGAGCTGTCAGCTCAGAGCCCGACGCGGGGCTCGAACTCACGAACCATGAGATCATGACCTGAGCCAAAGTCTGACGCTTAACTGACTAAGCCACCCAGGTGCCCCGAAAAACTATTTTTTACAGAGCTTAACTAATTACCTTTTCCCCTCAATCATAAGAGATGTTCAGCATTTTAAGAGAAGCTGATATACCCACATATGAATTTATATGACAAATAGAAGGGCGATTTTTGCACCATTAACACCCTTCCATTTTTTTTAGCAAAGGATTCTTCGAGGACACTTTTAAGCCTCTAAAGTGAATTCAAAATGTGTTTTGAATGATGAAAACCAGGTTTACATGCAATTCAGGGACACATCCTGGAGAGGAAGTACAGTTGTGAAATGTTGAGCAAGGCCGCGGAGGTTTTCATAGGAAGGAAGAGAATGCAGTATTCATTTCTACCTTTCCTTTTCTCTTATCAGCATCTCAAAATAGACCGACCATACATTTTGTTGTTACTGTTTCTTTGCTACTACATCAATGACAGTTCACTTGATTTTAGCCCTGTAGCCTTGGGCTAAGATGACATCGTGAAAACAAATGAGTATTTATTTATTTATGTATATACTTATGTATTTATTTATAGAGCGTTTGCACACCCAGGAGCGGGGGAGGGGCAGAGAGAGAGGGAGAGAGAAAATCTCAAGCAGGCTCCAGGCTGTCAACGCAGAGCCTGATGTGGGGCTTGATCTCATGAACCGTGAAGTCATGAGCTCAGCCAAAACCAAGGGTCCGACGCTCAACTGACCGAGCCATCCCGGCGCCCCCCCCCCCCCCCCAAACAAATGAGTATTTTAAGGTGCCCGTCCTTGGAGGAGTTTGGAAGGGCAGGGCTCATGGGAGGGTTTGCTGAGAGGTGCGGGGTGGGTGCCCAGGAGAGTGGCAGAACATGTTGGAATAGAGTTGGGAAGGAAGCTCCCGAATGGCACATGGTAGGACCCTAACTGAGGGTGCCCTGTGATGGGTGTGGATCCCAAGCCATTCCAGACAGCGCTGTTTCCTAACCCAAAGTTTGGAGTTAGGAATGAGTTCACATCCTCAGTTTTGGGGAAACTTCTATGAAATCCTGGAGATGTGCTGGCCTTCCTCACTGGGTGCAGACCCAGCCTTAATTTATGCATCTGGGATGGCCTCTGTTTTGTTTTTGCCATCCTTCTTCTCATCTCTCACTGGCCTCAAATCTCCAAAAACACCTGACTGTGAAGTCCGAAAGGATTGTCTTCCCGGCTACGAGAGCCACGTGCTGGCGAAAGCAACAGCAGTCCCCAGAGATCACCAAAACCCGCCGGCAGTGAACTGGGAAGGCCAGAGTTGGTGCCCAGCAGTGTTCAATGTAACCAAACAGCAGAGGTTGGAGGGCATGACCAGGGCCATAGAAAGCGATCATACTACACAGATGATGTCTTCTCTGCCTGTTGGGAAGCTATACTTAAGTCTGCCTATTTTTTTTTTTAATGTTTGTTTATTTTTGAGAGAGAGAGAGAGAGAGAGAGAGAGAGAGAGAATCCCAAGCAGGTGCTGCATTGTCCACCCAGGGCCCAACTCACGGGGCTCAAACTCACGAACCGTTGAGATCATGAGCTGAGCCAAAGTCCGATGCTTCACTGACTGAGCCACCCACATGCCCCAAGCCTGGCTTTTCTGAGAGTCTCGGGGAGTGAGGCAGGGGAAGGTGGCAGTGGGTCACATGCACCGGTCGGGAGCTCTGAAGGGCCTCTGTGGCCCCAGAGGCTTCATTTGCAAGGTGGTAGGTGAATCAGCTTTTTCTCCCCAAAGCTTCAACACATCCAAGTTGCTTACCTACTGGCCGTTTTCTGTAAAAAAAATCTGGGTTCTGTATTCTTTGTCGTTCCGTTACGAAGGATGTCTCTTCCCATGTCCAAAGAGAAATTGTGTAGCTACGTGCCTTTCACTGGTTATTTCTATTCAGCTGTTTTCTTTTCATAGGAGGAATTTTTCAAAAAGCTTTTTGGGATTACATCCCATATAACTCATGTACAGTGATGGAGATAAAATCATAAATTACTAATTCTATGCTTTTTTTTCTTTTTTACTAAAGTTTACTAAACTAATAGGTTTGCTTTCCTTTAGTGAATAGTCATGATTTTCTCTTATTACCATCTAGCAACTCTGTGATGAGATTTTTTTTTTTTTAATCTTTTTAACTTCACTGAAGGTCTCCAGGCCAGGAGACCACATGTTTTAGAGAACTTATGGTTATTTCCTTGCTATCATTCAGGGCCCGATTTCCCTGGACTTTAATTGGAGACAAGTGTCACTAATAGAAATTCAAACATTATCGTTAACGTGCCCTTGAGTGCATTTTGGGGCAGTGGTCTGTGGTCAGGAGTCAGGACAGACCTGTCTGGTATGCACTCTTCTGGTGGTGGGGACACCATGACGAATTAGGCAGGCACAGTCTTGTTTCCAGGGATCTCAGAGGCCATTGCGAGAGGCTACCACGTCATAAACTGCTGCGTGGGGTGATAAGGGGTGATAAGGGCTGCATTAGCACTTACTGTATTTTGGTTTTGGTTTATTTAAATCCAAGTTAGTTAACAGATAGTGTAATAATAGTTTCAGGAGTAGAATTTAGTGATTCGTCACTTACATATAATACCCAGTGGGGCGCCTGAGTGGCCCAGTCGGTTAAGCGTCTGACTTCGGTTCAGGTCATGATCTCGCGGTTCGTGAGTTTGAGCCCTGCGTTGGGGTCTCTGCTGACAGCTCGGAGCCTGGAACCTGCTTCGGATTCTGGGTCTCCTCTCTCTCTGCTTCTCCCCGACTTGCGCTCTGTGTCTTTCTCTCTAAAAAGATAAACATTAAAAAGTCTTTAACACCCGGTACTCCTCCTGACAGTTGCCCTCCTTAATGCCCATCCCCCAGCTAGCTCATCCCCCTACCCACCTCCCCTCCAGCAGCCCTCTGTTTGTTCTGTTGGCCTCCCTCTCTGTTTTTATCTTATTTTTCTTTCCCTTCCCCTGCGTTTATCTGTTTTGTTTCTTAAATTCCACATATGAGTGAAGTCATATATTTGTCTTTCTCTGACTTATTTCACTTAGCATAATATACTCTGGTTCCATCCACATTGTTGAAATGGCAAGATCTCATTCTTTTTGATCGCCGAGTAGTATTCCATTGTGTTTATACCACATTTTCTTTATCCATTCGTCACTTGTTGGACATTTGGGCTCTATCCACAATTTGGCTATTGTTGATAGCGCTGCTATAAACATTGGAGTGCGTGTGCCCCCTTCAAATTAACCTTTTTTTATCCTTTGGATAAACACCTAGTAGTGCAATTGCTGGGTCATAGGGAGCCCTTATTGTATTAAGGGGACCCACAGGAGGGGCCCCCAGCTAGGTCTCAGTGATGCAAGCTGGCTCAGTCCAAGAGCCCTGGGCCCTCAGGACCAGCCAAGAGGGTTCTTGGCTTTGCACAGGATAGAAATAAAGTGTGAGCTGAGGGGAAGTGAGGACAGGTTATTGAAGTCATAGAGAGAGTGTAGATATAGACAGGGCATCCGGGAGACTCAGAAAGACCAGAAGAAGGAGTCTCATCTTTGTGTGGTCTCTGGGGTTTTTATTGAGGATGTGGTCCTTCTCAGGCATCCACAAACAAAGGTGTCCTCCATAAGTCACTTGTGCCCTGGAACCAGGGGTCTTGGTGAGTGGGTGGTCTTGGAAAACCAAGAGTCGTCATGAAGTTCATGATGACTCTGCCGGGTCACTCCTTATATGTTACCTGTTGTGCTGGAGGACTGCAAAGAAGCTCCGTGACCTTTATGAGGAGGACATCCATATCTGTTCTATGCGGCATGTGTGTGGCAGGGGCATAGTCCTAGCAAGAACAGAGCAGGAAAAGGAGAAACAAAAGCAGGTTTTCATGGGGTCCCTTTAGTTTTCCCTGTCTTATCAGGAGGCAGGCCACACATGGCAGTGACACTTGAGCTGAGCCTTGAAGGTTCGCTGGGTGGGAAAAGGCTTGTGGATAATGGAAGCAGCACGTACAAAGGCAGGAAACAACAGGCTACTTTGGGGCGCCAGGGTGGCTCGGTCGGTTGAGTGTCTGACTTTGGCTCAGGTCGTCCTCTTGCGGTTCATGAATTTGAGCCCTGAATCAGGCTCTGCAGCTGGTGGTGTGGAACCTGCTTGGGATTCTCTCTCTCTCTCTCTCTCTCTCTCTCTCCCCCTCTCTCCCTCCCTCCCTCCCTCTCTCTCTCTCTCCCTCTTTCTGCCCCTTCTCCACTTGTGCCCTCTCACTCGCTGTCTCTCAAACTTAAAAAGAACAGGGTGCTTCCATGTGACTCAGAATTTAGGAATGGAGGAGTGTGGGGTGCTTATGGGGAGTGGCAGTGAATGAGACTGGAGAGAGGTGGGTGGCGGCCAGATCACGGAGGGCATGGTATGGTGTGTTTAGGAGTATGGGTTTTCTTTTAAAGGCAACAGGGGCCACTGAATCCGTCTGGGGGGTGACATTACCTGGTTGGTGTTTTGGATATCTCACTGGCAGCTGGTGGAGGGGAAATGGAGGAGCCCGTTTAGGAGGCTGTTAGAATAGTTTGGGGGTGAGGTGATGGTGGCCTGACTGAGGATGCATTCAAGGGGATGGAGAGAAAGAAATGGACTTGGTGGCTGATTAAGCGGCAGGGTTGGGGGGAGAAAGCGTGGGACAAGTGAGAGGGAAGACAGATTGGTAGCATTTCGGCAGCTGCTCACTTTCATTTCTATGAGACACATGCGTGCACGCACACACACGCACGCTCGTTTTTCTGGGAGTCCCTTAGAGTTTCTGTAAAGTCTATGACAACTTTATCAGATTCCAGACTTTATCAACTGTGCGAATGGTGGTTCCACCAGTTGAGAAAGGGATATGGGCCAAGAAGTCAATTTGAAGAACAGAATGATGAGTCTGTTAATTTTTAAATTGTGTGTTTGAGGTGTCTTTGGAATATCCAGAGAAAATGTCTGGCAGACACTTGGGGTGTGAAAAGAATTGAAGTTTAGGAAAGAAGTTTGGGCTGGAGATATAGGTTTCCAAGTCAGCAGCATATATAGGCTGATCTAGATGGGTAAATCCATGGGAATGGGTTGAAATACCTGGGGAGATCCTATAGGGCAAGAGAGAGAGGGATGGCTGAGGCCTAATCACGGTCGAGTAACACAAAATCATGAAAGTACTTAAAGAGTGTCTGGGGAGTAGGGGGAGAACACTTAGGCCACGGAGGCCAAGAAAAGGGAGACTTTCCAACAAAGAACGGTCAGTAGGGTCCGAATGAAGGCAGGCCATGTAAGCGAAGTGCTGAGATTTATTTGGGGGATTTAGAAATGAGAAGATCCCTGAAGAGAACAGTTTAACTGGAGCCAGATTGTAAACTGCACCGATTAGGAGCAAGTTTGGCTGCAAGTAACCCCAACCACGTACAGATCTGGGTTTATTTTATTCAGATAATGCCAAGTCCAGAGGCGGGCGGCTGCTGGTGTGTGTGTTTAGCCGCTTAATGATACCACGGTTGCAGTTCTTAAAGCCTTTTCCTTGTAGTCCCTACTGGCTGCTGCAGCCTCGGACACCAGGGCTCACGCTCAAGGCCGGAAGAAGGAAGAGGGAGTGTCACCCCAACAGCTCACCTTTACACCAGAGTTTCCCGGAACCCCCGCCAGCGCACGTCCGCTCGGGTCTCATTGGCCCTATCGGGTCACGTGATTAGCTGTGGTCGCGAGGGATGCTGGGACAGCGGGGGGGCCGGGACGGCACCTGCCGCCTAGCTATCCTCCGCCCGGCCTGGGTGCATTGCCGCCTGGCGCGAAGCCCGGGCGCCGCGGGCACCGACGACGGATGGAACCGAGCGGGCGGCCGGCAGCGCGGTGCTGGCCCTGGCGGGCGGGGACGGGACCGGCCCGTGGGAAGACGGGGATGATCCGCGTGAAGGCTCCCGAAGAAGCGGTTCTGAGAAGTAAGGGCTAGACTGGCAGCGTGCGGGGAATGCAGGGAAACGGTGCACGGTTCCGTGGTAGGACGCGAAAGGCGTGAGGACGGTGAACGTCGATTCCGGGGAGCGGGAGACGTTGAAGAGCCACGGTTGGTTTTCACAGCCTGGGCCGTCCGCCGTGAGATGGGGGTCGGGGGAGCCTGTCCTTTCCTTCACCTTTGTCCGGGGGCCTCAGCGGCCTAGGAAGGAGTGCACACAGGTTGCGGGTGTGGACGTGTATCCCCCTAAAGCTGTCCACCCCCAGCCTCCACGTGTTCCCCTGTGAAGGCCGCTGCTTACGCGTGGCACACGGGGTCAGCCTGGCCGAGAGATCTTGCAGGCCCCTGCGAGCATCACAGCCCGAAGGGTGCCTGGAGCGGGGCTTCTCCCCTAGCCCGGCCGGGGCCGGCCTCAGCCGGTCCATTGCCATCTGGGAGGGTGCGCCCCCGTTTTTCTCTCTGAGCCTCCTTCCCCAGAGCTGCTGGCCCCCAGGATTTGGAATGTGCGGTGGGAGAAGGGGACAGTGGGGCGGGGGAGCTTCTGGGTGTTGTGGACGATGCACATGCCTCTTGTTGGTCCCTGACGGGTGCTCAGAGCAGACTTGCTTCACTCTTGGGCCTCTCTGGTTGGTGTTTGCTTGACCCCTGCCAGGAATGCACTTTTTTAATGCTGGTGGCCCTGGCCCGCTTTTTCAAGATCCTCATGGGGAGGGTCCCTTAAAAATATTTTTTTAAATATTTATTTATGTTTGAGAGAGATGGAGTGCAAGTGGGAGGCGCAGAGAGAGAAACACACACACACACAGAATCCGAAGCAGGCTCCAGGCTCTGAGCTGTCAGCACGGAGCCTGACGTGGGGATTGAAGTCATGAACCGGGAAATCATGACCGGAGCTGAAGTCGGACGCTTAACCGACGACTGAGCCACCCAGGTGCCAGGGAGGGTCCCTTTAATACCACCGGCCCCACTTCTGGCCCCAGGGTGTGCTGACCTTTGATCTGCCCTGAGTTTAGGGGTTCGGTTACTTCCCAGAACAGCAGTATCTCTTCTCTCTTCCTCATGTTGGCACAGGACAAGGGACTCTGGACCTTTTCTTCTGTCTCTGGGTTTTTAAAAAATCCATAAATTAGTTGACCTGCTAATGCAACTCGCAGGGGCTCCATGAAGACTAAGAAAAACCAACGGGGAAAAGCCACTTGACTTTATAAAAAGAAATTAATTTTTTTTCCAGGATAAAGAGTTCTAAACATGAGTATCAGAAAAAATCCTTCCCTTAGTCTTTCCTCAGTAACATTAAGTGCCAGAAAATACTATAGCTCGCAACATCTCCAAAGTATTGAAGAGGGAATGACCTCCAAATATTGTATGTAGCTTGGTGCCTAGAGGGCACTCCAGTGTTTTCTGTTGAATGAATTCCAGAATGTGAAGGTCTCTTCTTTGGGGTGGTTATAAATAAACATGTATAACTTATTGTTAGTTTTGTAAACAGAAATGTGTGTGTGTGTGTGTGTGTGTGTGTGTGTGTGTGTGTGTGTGTGTTTAAATTAGGTAAGAGGTGGGAAAAACTATCCCTACTGTTAACAGTGATTATACCTGGGAGTAGGGGGACTTTTGCCCCCTTAATTCTTGTACATAAGTCAGATTTCAATTGATAATGTTTTACATTTTGTATTTCTCATTATTTTAATTTTACAAAATGCCATCTACATAAAAGAGCGCTATCATAGGTCAGGGCCTAGTTATGCAATTTTAAAATTCAAAACAAGGGGTTCCTACTTACTCATGAAAAGAAACGCACGGGTGTATCATTTGTGCCAGAACTCTCTTTAGACCGACATTTATTGGTGAGCGTTAGGAATAAAACGTTCTCAGCATCAACTTCCTACCTCCTTTTGAAGGTGCTGAAATTTTCCTAGGATGACCCAGGTGGCTTAATAAGAATGAAATACCTTTTTTGGGCGCCTGGGTGGCGCAGTCGGTTAAGCGTCCGACTTCAGCCAGGTCACGATCTTGCGGTCCGTGAGTTCGAGCCCCGCGTCGGGCTCTGGCCTGATGGCTCAGAGCCTAGAGCCTGTTTCCGATTCTGTGTCTCCCTCTCTCTCTGCCCCTCCCCCATTCATGCTCCGTCTCTCTCTGTCCCAAAAATAAATAAACGTTGAAAAAAAATTAAAAAAAAAAAAAAGAATGAAATACCTTTTTTCCAGCCAGACTGTTTCATGTGGTTCAAAACGTATTATCTCATCTGATCTTTTGTAACTCCCCTCAAGAGCCATTTGATCCTGTCCTCATGAGGTCTTCGCCTACTTAGGTCAATGCCAAGGGTTCCTAACAGAACAAATCAAAAGAAAGGAAGAGAGTAACTTCCTCCCGAAGTCCCAGTGGAACTCTGGGCTCCAAAGTGGGCCTGTCTGTGGTCTGGACCCCACGCACAGGGCCCCAGAAAGAGAGCAGCCTTCTTGATTAATTACATTCCTGAAAGACTCTGCCTTAACCGTGCAGGGTCTTTTACAAAGGAAATCCTGCAAGATCACGTTTTGCTCTGAAAGGGATCAAACACAGAATACAGGCTAGAATCCAACTTTTGAAAAGGTCAGACTCATAGAGCCCTATAGCTAATGATCATTGGGTTCGGTACATGTGAGCAAACTTTTAAAGAAACATAATGACATCTATGGGGAAAAAATGTCAATCTCATCCATCAATCCTAATTGAAAATGGCCAAAGAAATATAAAAATGGATGGAAACCGGCATCAGTGCTGGAAATAGAGAAGTCCTCCATTTATATGTCTTCAGCTTGGAGGAAATTTTGCCCAACAGAATGCAGACTTTCTCGTTGGCCAAATCATAGCTGTCTCTTCTTTTTTTCAACGTTTTATTTATTTTTGGGACAGAGAGAGACAGAGCATGAACGGGGGAGGGGCAGAGAGAGAGGGAGACACAGAATCGGAAACAGGCTCCAGGCTCTGAGCTGTCAGCACAGAGCCCGACACGGGGCTCGAACTCACGGACCGCGAGATCGTGACCTGGCTGAAGTCGGACGCTTAACCAACTGTGCCACCCAGGCGCCCCATAGCTGTCTCTTCTGAGAAAAAGCAAGGGTGTGCAGAAAATGAGTAGAAGAGATTCTGGTACACTCTGCTCTTAGTGATAGCCTCCAGTTTCTAGGTGTGGAGCTGACAGGGTCAGCCTCTGAACTTACTGGGACCATTTACTCCAGTCAGAACCCCTTTCCCCATGGTGGGTCCACAATGTAGGATCAGCTTCATGTAGGGAGCCCAAAGTCAAACCTGGCCCGAGGACAGCAGGCCTTCCTGATAGAATGGGTGGGATGCCCAGAAGGGGGGTGGTCCTGGGCACACAGCTAAAAGGGGTCGAGTGAAACTTCTTTCTCCTTCCCATCTCTTGTTGGGTTTTGCTGTAGATTCTGGGACACATTTCCTTGACTCTGTCTTCCCAATAAGCAATTCATATTTCAGCTTTGTCTGTTCTGTGCTCACCCTTTTTTTTTTTTTAGGTTTTTTTTTTTTTTTACCTCATTTTAATAGCTCCTTTTTTCATTGGAGCCTTTTCTTGTTTTATGTATACAGTAACTTCTCAAATATCTCTGTGGGTGTTAATGAGAAGTTTTAGAAGTTCCCCTCTGCACCTTGATCATCTCTGCTTCCTTTGGGTCATAAACTTTCCTCTTTGACACTTCCCCTCATGCACCTAGTTTTCCTTAAATTTCCATGATTCCTGGCCATTGGTTGATAAGAATGAGGGACACTGTCCAACACTTAGGTAGTTGGCTTAAGTTTTGTCTATTTGTATATTGGCAGACAATGGAAGGACTGAGTGTTGGGTGGGTGTGGCAACCAGTGGGCTTCATGCTAGAGTGAGGGCCACAGGACAGCAGACAAGAAGGCTGGAGAAAAGGGTTTTACCCTGGAAATGGAGTTCTTCTATTCTTGGGCAGTACTGCCTCTCCATGTTTCCCATGGTATCTGTTGGGATGTTTGGAAGGATCTCTTGCATCTCTCAGGTCTTTATACCCACTTTGGGGCCCAACGATTAGAGCAGTCCGCTCTCTTTAGGTTGTTGCAAGTTCAGGACAAACACCCTAGCTGCCTGTTTCTCAGTGGTAATATTAATGGTTCATGTTTAAGAAGACTTAACAATGTCAGATGCTTCCCATGCATTAACCCTTATGAGATCGTTACTATTATTATTTTATCCGTATCTTGCAGATAAGGAACTGGAGACACAGAGAGCTTCCCTAATTTGCCTGGAGTTACGTCTCTAGTTAGCAATTTGAGCCAAGATGGTGTAACTTCAGATCCTGCCCTCGCATATAGAGGTGGGCACAGAGATGGGGCTGGAGGGGCTCCATTGATCCTTATTGCTTTCTATACAGTTCTTTTATCGTGTCTCTTGCTGATCTCCCAGGGGCTCACTCTCTTCTTTTCATGTTTACGTTATTTAGAGTTGGAATTTCTCTGTACAGTAGTCCCCCTCCCTGCCCCCATCTGTCGTTTTACTTCCTGTGGTTTCAGTTACCCGTGGTTCGCCCTTCATAATTTCAGTTACCGGCTGTTTCATTTATCCATGGTCAGCCATGGTCCTCAAGCTGGTGATCCTCCTTCTGACATATTGTCAGCGGGTCACTAGTAGCCTGATGCTGCGTCAAGTGCCTACGTCATTCACCTCCCTTGATCTCATGATGTAGGCATTGTATCCTCTCACGTCATCACAAGAAGGGTGAGTACAGAACAGTGAGATACTTTGAGACAGAGAAACCACATTCACATAACTTTCATTACAGCTTAGTGTACCTGTTCTTATTAGTTGTTGTTAATCTCTTACTGTGCCTAGCTTATGAATTACATTTTACTGTAGGTATATATGTATAGGGAAGAAAGTAACATATATAGGTTTTGGTACTGTCTGTGGTTTCAGGCATCCACTGGGGGTCTTGGAATGTACCCCTTCAGAGAAGGGGAGACGACTGTATGGGCTTTGGGCTTGGGAGCGGGTTTCTATGGTGTAGGTATTGCCCTGTTGCTTCCTAAGCTCTCTGGTCCCATCTGCTGTCTGTCTTCTGGGCATTTGTCACCATTTATGACCTACTGCTGGCACCGTTTTTGTTTCTCAGCCCTGTTATGTATGTGTCAGATGCCTCTCTCTCTCTCTTTCTGTATGTTTACAAGTTCATTTAAAGGTATTTGGTACAGGGGCGCCTGGGTGGCTCAGTCGGTTAAGCGTCTGACTTCGGCTCAGGTCATGATCTCACGGTCCGTGAGTTCGAGCCCTGCGTCAGGCTCTGCTGACAGCTCAGCCTGGAGCCTGCTTCAGATTCTGTGTCTCCCTCTCTCTCTGCCCCTCCCCTACTCATGCTCTGTCTCTCTCAAAAAGGAATAAACGTTAAAAAAAAATAAAAAAAAAAGTATTTGGTACAGTGGAGTGGAAGATGTATGTATTCAGTCCACGATCTTGATTCCATGTCTGATAGTTCCTTCCTGTATGTATTTTCTCTGCCTCCTTCCCCTTGGCGAGATGAATGAATTTCTTTATTATGCTGCCCTAATAATTAAATCTGAAGTAGCAGCATTTAGGGTGCAGAGGACACAGTCACCATATAATAGCCCCTGGGGCTTTTTTTGTTCTTTTGAATATAGATTATTAGGTTCTGTATGGTTAAGTCAGGATTTGACTGAGCAGAGACTTCCAGATGCAGATAGTCAGATGTGAATGTTATTTCTACTGGTCAGATGCAAGAGCAGGAAACAGGCCAGCGTTGTTTGTTAAGCTTCCTTAGAGACAAATAAATCATGGGAAGTGTGACGGGTGCACGCATTGAGAACACCGAATGCAGGGTTCACGGGAGGGTGTGCTTCAACATTTTCTACTGAAATAAAAACACATGCAGGGAAGTGACAGGTCCTGTGGGTGCCACTTGCTCTGTTGTGACAAAGTGAGCACATTCATGTAACCAGTTCTAGACACAGAATATTACTAGCACCCCAGGGAGCCCTCTTTTATCCTAACTTAAAGGTAACTGCTACACTTTCATTACCACGAATCAGCCTTTTCTGTGTTTAAATTTTATATGAATGGAATGATACAGGATGTTCCCTTTTATTTCTGAACGTTTCATAATCAGAATCACACGGCACGAGAGTGTTCCATGAGAGTGTTCCGTGTTCCGTCTGAAATCTACCTATGTGTCGTACGCGGAAGGAGTACTTTCTCCTTTTTAATTGCGATACCGTATTGCATTTCTAGAAGTAGCTGTGATCTATTCACTCTACCATCATTTAGGTGGTTTTGGGTTATTGTGAGTAATACTGCTTGTATCTGAATTTTGGTTACTTATAAGGTGTTTCTTTCGGGCCTTTACCTAGGAATGGAATTACTGAGTCGTAAGAGTATGGCTTTTTATATATTCAGTTATAGTAGACTATAGTAGACCGTTTTCCCAAGTCGTGATACCAATGTAAACTCCCTCCAATGGCGTAGGAGTGTTCCTTCCGGTTGCCCTGTTAACCCTTGGAAAAACTTGTATTATTGTTTTAAAATAATTTTAGTTACTCCGGTAACGATGAAGTGTCATCTTCTTGTGGTTTAACTTGCATTTTCATGGATGATCGTGAGACGAAAATGTTTTCGTAGGCCTGTTGCCTGTTTGGATACCGTCCCCCTCCCCCTTTGTGAAGTTGCTTCCACATGTTTTTTTTTTTTTTTTTTGCCCATGCAAAAAAACAGGAGTATGCTGCCTTCCTCTTAGGGACCCATAGGAGTTCTTTTTAATATCTGAATGTGATTCTTTGTCAGGTAGATTTATGGAAAATATCTTTTTCTACTCAGTGATTTGATTTTTCACTCTCTCAGTCTTGAACGGAGTCTGATATATCCGGCTTTTCTTTATAGTTAGCGTTTGGGAATTGGTCAAGCTGTCTCCTGTCCCAAGGTAATGTTATCTTACAGAATCTTTCAAGTCTTACCTTTTGCATTTAAGGTCAACAAGGAATTGTTTTTGATATATGGTGTAAGGTAGGGGTCTTAAATTATTTTTAAGAATATCATGAGATCCTGAAATGAAAGAGTTTGAGAACTGGTGCTTTAGAGCTATACGATCTCCTCTTAAGAAATAGCTCTAGAGGGGCACCTGGGTGGCTCAGTTGGGTAAGTGTCTGGCTCTTGATTTTGGCTCAGGTCATGATCTCATAGTTCATGAGTTTGAGCTCCGAGTTCTGTGCTGACAGTGTGGAACCTGTTTAAGGTTCTCTCTCTCTGTGTCTCTGTCTGTCTCTCTCCCCCCCCCCCCCCCGCTTCATGCACACGCATGGATGTTCTCATTCTCAAAAATAAATAAACATTTAAGAAAAAAATAGAAACAGCTTTAGCTACATCCCACAGTCTTAAATACATCTCTGTATTTGGTATTACTCACTTATAAATATTTTCTAACCTTCATGGTGACTTCATATTTGATTCAGTTAATTTTGACATGTTTAATTTTCAAATAATTTGGGAAATTTTTCAGGTATTGATTTCTGTGTTAATTTCACTGTGGCCAGAGATCATACTCCGAATGATTTTCGTCTTTGACATTGTTGGAGATGTGCTTCATGACTCAGCGTATGGTCTCTTTTGGTAAATGTGCCATGTCTACTTTTGAAAACCATCATTATCGGGGCACCTGGGTGGCTCAATCTGGTGGGCATCTGACTCTTGATTTCAGCTCGGGTCATGGTCTCACAGTTCACGGGTTCGAGCCTTGTGTCAACCGCCTTCCTCCCCTCTCAAGATAAATAAACTTTAAGAAAAAAAGAAAAGAAAACCACCTTTATTCTGCCCTGTTTGCTGTAGTATTCTCCATATGTAAATTAAATTGTTCAAGTCGAGTCAATCTAACTGGTGGTTTTTTTTGTGTGTTTTATGGGTTGCAGAGAGATGTATAGAAAAATTAAAATATTTGGAATCATTTATTTATAGTTTTAGTTTTGTAAGGTTTTCCTTTATACATTGAAGCTATGTGATTAAATGCATACAGATTTAGGATTCTTATTTCTTAATTTTGGATTGACCTTGTATCATTTAAAAAATTTTTTTAATATTTATTATTTATTTTTGAGAGAAAGAGACAGAGCACAAGTGGGGGAGGGGCAGAGAGAGAGGGAGACACAGAATCCAAAGCAGGCTCCAGGCTCTGAGCTGTCAGCACAGAGCCCGACGCGGGGCTACAACTCACAGATCGCGAGATCATGACCTGAGCCGAAGTCGGACATTTAACCGACTGAGCCACCCAGGCACCCCTACTTTTTATCATGTTTTAATGTCCTTCTTTATTCTAGTAATGATGTTTTTTGTCTAAAAGTATATTTTATATGTTAGTATGAGTTTCTCAGTTTTTTTGTTGTAGATGTTAGTGTTTGATACAGTCCATCTCTTTATTTTCTTATTGTGTCATTATATTTAATGTGCATCTCTTATTGGCAGAAAATAGTATAGTTTAGTATTTTATGATCTTGGCTGATGCTTTTTATTTTTTACTTGAAATATTTAGTCCATATACATTTAAAGTAATTACTGACATTTTTGCATTAAATCTATTTTTTTATTTGTCCTGTTGATTCTTGTGTCTTCATTTCTCCTTTTTTAAACTTTCTTTTGAATTAATCATTTTTATTATTCCATTTTATTCTCTAGTGTTTTGCCTGTTATATATTTATGATTATTTGAAAGCAACCCTAGAGATTACAACATGTATTTTTTATGTGGTGGAGTCTTTCTTAAATTAGTACCTTAAAACTTCCAAGCAATAAAAGACCCAGTAACAATTTATCTTTACCTCTTTAGTGGTGGCTTTTGTGTCATTGTTTTCATGTTTTAAAATTTTAGATATATTTAAAACCTCACAAGATAATTGTTTTAAGTTTTCAGTATTCATATAGATTCATCTTTCTGGTTCTCTTCATTTCTTGCCTTATTTCCTTGTTTCCATCAGGGATATTTTTCTTTTATTTGAAGAACTCCCTTGAGTGCTTCTTTTGGTGTGTGTCTGGGTCTGCCAATGAGAAATTGTCTCACTTTTGTCTGAATATTTTTATTTATTATTATTTTGTTAAGGTTTTTTTTTTTTAATTTTTTTTTTTCAACATTTATTTATTTTTTGGGACAGAGAGAGACAGAGCATGAATGGGGGAGGGGCAGAGAGAGAGGGAGACACAGAATCGGAAACAGGCTCCAGGCTCTGAGCCATCAGCCCAGAGCCTGATGTGGGGCTCGAACTCACGGACCGCGAGATCGTGACCTGGCTGAAGTCATACGCTCAACCGACTGCGCCACCCAGGCGCCCCAATTGTTAAGGTTTTTTTAAATGTTTATTTTTGAGAGAGAAAAACAGAGACAGAGTGTGAGCAGAGAGGGGCAGAGAGAGAGGGAGACACAGAATCCGAAGCAGGCTCCAGGCTTCGAGCTGTCGGCACACAGCCCGATGCGGGGCTCGAACTCACAAACCACAAGATCATGATCTGAGGCATAGTCGGACGCCCAACTGACTGAGCCACCCAGGCACCCTCTTGTCTGAATGTTTTTAAAATTTTGCCTTCATTTATGAAGGGTATATTCGCCGAGAATGGCATTTTAAGTTGGCAGATGATTTCTGTCAACATGAAAAGATGTGATTTCATTGTCTTGTGGCCACACTGTGTGACCATTGTCAGCTCACAATCTTTTTGTTGCTTTTTTGGTGCTTTTTTTTTTTTTTTTTTTTAGGATTTACTCAATATAGGTTGTCAAAAGACATCAAGTTGGGGTATGTTTTTCTTCATATTTATCCTGCCTGAGAGTCATAGAAGAGCTTTAATTTGGAGCTTGATGTCTTTTGACAACATATATTGAGTAATTCCTGGCCATCTTCTCTTCAAATATTGCCTCTTCTCAATTATTCTGTCCTCTCATTCTGGAAATCAAAAATACACATATGTTACGTGTTTCCACTGTGTGTTCTGTGTTTATAATATTTTTTTTTTTTTGGTGTTTTTAATCGTCTTTCTCTTTATGTTTCAATTTAGATACTTTCCAGTGGTTTATTTTCCAGTGCCCACGTGCTCTCTTTGTCAGCATCTAATTGTTATTAAAGTTTGCTGTGGAACTCTGAACTTCAGTTATTGAATTCTTCAACTACAGTTTTCATTTGTTCTCTTGAAATGTTTTGCAGTGGTATTTTACATTGTCATCTATTTTTTTTTTCAACGTTTATTTATTTTTGGGACAGAGAGAGACAGAGCATGAACGGGGGAGGGGCAGAGAGAGAGGGAGACACAGAATCGGAAACAGGCTCCAGGCTCTGAGCCATCAGCCCAGAGCCCGACGCAGGGCTCGAACTCACGGATCGCGAGATCGTGACCTGGCTGAAGTCGGACGCTTTACTGACTGCGCCACCCAGGCGCCCCTGTCATCTATTTTTAAACTTAGTTTAAGGGGCATCTGGCTGGCTCAGTTGGTAGAGCATGTGATGCTTGATCTTGGGGTTGTGGGCTCAAGCCCCATGTTGGGCACAGAGGTTACATCAAAAAAACATAAAGAAAATTTAGTTTCAGATTTTGTTGTTGTTGTGGAGTCACCTGGTATACCAGATGGGTTTCTTAAATTATTGTTTCAATGCCAGATACCTGTGTGCAAAGACTTGGCAGCAATTTAGGTGATGTCTCCCCCCCCGGGAGGATTTAGTTTTATTCTGACAGATAACAAGGGGAAAGGCAGTCCTGAACTCCAGTTTTGTCTCTTGATCACTGTGATTCTGCAGAAATCTCTGCTTAGATGTTTAGCCTTCTAGCAGCCTCCTCACACTGGTATCTTAGCGTCCTGCCTCGCATATGTGCAGCCGAGGAATTGTCAGAAACCTCTAAAGGAAGCTGCATGTAAACTGTCGTGTTCACTTCTTTGTGGTCCTGGGATTTTGGCCTCTTAATGTCTTGGTTTCCTTGGTTACAGTGCACTCCAGTTTTCCTTTCCACAGCCCAGGGAGACTTCTGCAAGTTCTAGGCTGGTGCTTTCTGCTCAGCTTGTATGTTCTGTGTTGTAAGGCAGAAATTTTTCCAGAAGGAAAAAGCAGCTGTAAATGTCTGACTCGTCCCAGTGAATTTTTCTCCATCAGATCCTGCCTGCCTGCCTTGTTTGCTCTCTGAAACCTTCAGAGATTAAAAAAAGAATTAATTTTGAAATAATTTAGACTCAGAAAAGTTACAAAACCAGTACAGAGAGCTCGCGTATACCCTTTTCTCATCTTCCCCTGATATTAAACTTACAAATAACAGTTCGTCATTGAGTAATGCCATGTTTTCCAAGCTGATAAATTCAGAGCATGACTGCTAATTGTTTGAAAGAAAAAATAAAGGGAGCTGGAGGACAGGGTGACATTTTGGTGCAGGGCTTCTCAAAGTAGATTTCTCAGAAATCTTCTCTGAGATTTTTCCTTGTAAGAGACGTCTCCCGTGACCAAACGAAGGTGGAGAATGCTACCTCTTATGTGCCCCTCCCCTCCATGGGAATCCATGATGCCATTTTCATTTTAAAGCCTGTGAAAAATGTTTTGGTACAGAAATCTGCCAGTTCTGTTTATCCCAGCATTTCCAAACTAACATGACCAAGGAGTTCTTCTTTTGCTGTGTGCAGCCAGTGTTTTGTGGCCCACAAACTAGAAAGTACTGTCCTGGAGAAGTTTCTAATTTATCCTGGGGTATAAATTTGCTTTTTTACATTCTCTCCTAGGTTCTGGCTTTCTTGCTGTTTAATTTCTTGCTTCATTAAAGGGAAGAAGATGGAGAAGCCAAGGTTTCTTTGAAAACAGACATTTGCACAAGAAGGCGGCCAAGGCTGTGTTGACATTTACCACTAAAACCCCAGCGCATCTAGCTGAAAAACCAAATGCAAAGGCTTTGTGCTTCCCAAATACACTTCTTTTACATCAGTGCTGTTGCGGTCTCTGAAAACGCCTTTTGTTTTCCGATCATCGATGAAATTGGAGGCTACCCAGAAGTAGAGGGCCAGTGAGGGTTCTCTCTGTTGCACGGAGGTACCGTGAGACAGGCCTCGTTTCCGGCATGATCTTTTTCACATGGGCCACACTGACTTGGCCACACGACTGTATTTTAAATTTGCAGCTTCTATCTGGCGAGCCCGGGTCAGACGCGACGTTTGCGATGGGGACGCTGAATAGGTGAGGGCCGTTGGTGTTGGAAGTTGAAGAAGGTAGTTGGGAGAGTTTCGGAGTCGAATTTTGACACTCTTCCCTCGTCTGCCTAGTCTGCCCCTTCGTGTGGGCATCCCTTGTGATCCCCACGTGGAATCTCCCCGTCCGCCCTCTGGTGGCTCTCCAGTGCCCTTCTCCTGTGGGCCATTGGCATGATCTTCCCGGATGAAAGGCGGACCTGTTCGTACCACTCACCTGCTTGAGCGTCTCCACGGCCTGCGTGATCGTGCGTTCATGTTCTCCTGGGGTCAGTCTTTCGTATCAGTTACCCTTGTTGATGGCTGTTTCCCGAATGCCCTCATGTCTTGTGTCTGAGCTTATGCTGTTCTCTTTGCCAGAAATGCCACTCCTCCTCTGGTCTCCTGGGGTGCACACCATATATCCTTCTAGGCTCTGTTCTTGGCACCTTCTCGTCCATATGACTTGCCTCCTCTGTCTGAGTTCTAATAGCAAATTCCGCATCTGTGTTAAAGGAGGGTACTTCCCCCGTTGTGTTCTGCCCATCGGCCTCTGCTTCGCAGTGGCCCGTGAGCTCTGGCCTGGAGAGCGATCTTCGTATCTCTACCGCACGGATGTAGTCAGTGGACTTTCAGATATTTGTTGAATTGGATTGAATGGCATCGTGTCAGTTTGAGATGTTAAGCTGAAGTGGTTTTTTTTGTTTTAATGAATTTAAAGCGATACGCTGATTTCTAAGTACTGCCTTTGCTGTCTTCCCACACAGGTTTTGATGGATACGATTTTCATTGTTAAATTAAATAGTTTTTGAAATTTCTTCTAGGGCTTCCTCTTTTTTTTTTTTTTTAATGTTTATATTTGAGACAGACAGAGAGAGAGAGCACAAGCAGGGGAGGGGCAGAGAGAGAGAGGGAGACACAGAATCCGAAGTGAGTTCCAGGCTCTGAGCTGTCAGCACAAAGCCTGATGTGGGGCTTGAACCCATGAACTGTGAGATCATGACCTGAGCCGAAGTGGGACGCTCAACCTACTGAGCCACCCGGGCACCCCCGATCTGTCAGTTTTCTGGTAGAGTGGTGGTGAAATCTATGATTGTGGACTTCACTGTTTTCTCTCAGTTTCTGTATTACTAGTTTTTTGAAGCTGTGCTGTTGGGTGCATCATTATTATAACAGAATTTTGGTGGAATGTTCCTTCTATTATTAGATCAGTTCTCTATCCCTACTGATGTTTTGCCTTAAAGTCTTTTTTGTCTGATGCTATTGTTATCAGCTTTTTTTAAAATCAGTATTTCCCTAGTAGGTGTAATTTATCTCCTTATTTCCAGTTTTATTTTAGGTGTCTCTCTTAGAAGCTACATGTAGTTGGATTTAAAAAATCTACTCTGGGGGTGCCCGGGGGTGCCCGGCTGGCTCACTCAGGAAAGCATGTGACCCTTGATCTTGGGGTTGTGAGTTTGAGCACCACATTGGCTGTAGAGATTACTAAAAAAAAAACAAAAAGAAAAAAAATTAAAAAAAAATCCACTCTGTCAATTCATCCTTTAACATTTTCAATTTCATCATTTATGTACATAATAATTACTGATGTATGTGGACTTATTACTGTCTTATATTGTGGTTTCCATTTGTCATCCCTTTTGTTCTTCTCCCCTCACCCCCGCTTTGCCAACCTTTTTTTTTTTTCTTGTTTTGTTTTATTTTGTTTGCCTGGATTGGAAAAACTCGATTTTCCACCAGTGTGCTAGTGTGCGTGCTGTGTTGTAACATGCCTAGCATACATAACATATACGTGTATTATTGTTTTATACTTTTAGTCGTCACCATTAATTATGTAACCCAGACAATTCTTCTCTATTAGTTCAGCAATGTTCAAGTTTGTCCATTTCCCACCTTCGCCTGAACACGGGAGAAACACTCTAGTGCTCAGAGTATCCACTCAACACCCTCCTTCCCGTCTTGTTATTACTTAAGGTTGTAATTTTACCCTTTTATAAACACATAGATTTGTTTTTATATATTTGTTTTAAGTAACAGTTGAGGGAGACACAAAATTCTGGATTTTTCACATTTCTAAACACCTTTGAAACTGATCTCTGGTATCTGCTGTTGCTGAAGAGAAATCTGCTGTTAATTTTCTTGTGGTTTTATTCTCCTGTGGGAGTTTTAGAATTTTTTATTCTTGAAATCTCAACATGTGAATTAATACCTTGCTTAGCACTTGAATGTACTTCCAAACTGTGGGCTCATACCTTCCCTCAGTTGTATACAAGAACACCCCCCCAAAAAACCCCCCAAAAACAGAGCTATTAACTCTTAAAATACTGAATCCCCTATATTCTGTCCTTTTTTCTGGAGTGCCTGTCAGTTATAGCTCATCCTCTAAACCGTTTAACTGATATTTCATATTGAAAAAAAAAACCCTCTTTTTTTCCTTTAAATATTTTTGTTCTTTCAGTATATTCCTTAGTAATATTTTCTAGTTTACTGGTTCTTTCTCCAATTGTGCCCAGTCTGGAGTTGATTCCAATTATTGGATTTTTCATTTTCATTTTTGTGTGTGTTTTATTTCCAAGGTTTCTAAATTTTAATAGCAATTAAAAATTTTCCATTTTGTGTAATTATTTGCCTTTTATTCATAGAGGTTATTCCTTCATTTATCAATTTGATAATATCCTAAGCATACATATAAAGTTTCTGTCCTATTGTTTCAGAAGGTTATTTTCACCAGAAGTGAATTCATGTTGCAATCTGTGATTTTGTTGGCTTTCTTACTTGGTCTTGCATTTAGTCATGTGCCTTGGAATTTAGATTTCTGGGATTAATTTTTATTGGGGAGGATGTTTTTTCTCTTTAAAAATTTTTTTAAAATTATTTACTTATTTGAAAAAAAATTTTTTTAATATTTATTTTTGAGACAGAGACATAGCATGAGCTAGGGGAGGGGCAGAGAGAGAGGGAGACACACAATGGGAAGCAGGCTCCAGGCTCTGAGCTGTCAGCACAGAGCCCGACGCGGGGCTTGAACCCACGAGCTGTGAGGTCGTGACCTGAGCTGAAGTCGGAGGCTTAACTGACTGAACCACCCAGGCGCCCCACTGTTTACTTATTTTTGAGAGAGAAAGACAGACAGACAGACACACACACCATGTGAGCAGGGGAGGGGCAGAGAGAGAGGGAGACAGAATCCGAAGCAGGCTCCAGGCTCTGCACCATCAGCACAGAACCCAACACAGGGCTCAAACTCACGAACCGCGAGATCAACCTGAGCTGAAGTTGGATGCTTAACTGACTGAGACACCTAGGCGCCACTTCCAAAGGGGTATTTTAAAACAGGGATCTTACACGTGGGCTTCTGCAGAAGGTTTCAGTAGCCGTTAGAAATTACAGGCAACTGAATCAGTCAATTTTTTGCTATGTAACAAACCACCTTAAACCATAGCGACTTACAATGAAAAACCATTGATTCACAATTTTGTGGGTTGGTACTTTGGGCGGGGCTCACTGGGCTGCGGGGCTCACTGAGCCCAGCTGCTTATTCATCTGTTGGTGGTGAGCTGCCGGGTGAGCTCAAGGCCTGGTGCTCTGAGATGAGTCACCTTGGAGGGTCATCTCTGCTCAGAGTGGGCATTCATCCTCCCACGTGGTAGCTCAGGCTAATTCATGTGGGGATGGTTACAGTGGACCTCAGAGGGTAAAGTGTCTACACAGATACTTTGTAGCTATAAAGTATTTATAAGACCTGAACTCAGTACTCTCACAGTGTTGCTTGCATTCTGTTCTATTGATCAAAGCTAGTCCCTGGGGAGAAAAATGGACTGCGTGTCCTAGTGGGAGGAGCGGCAAGGCATTGTGGCCAGTTTTGCAATTTACCATGCAACAAAATGAGTGTTTCCCCCCCCCCCACCCCCCGGGGTGTGGTTGTATAATTTTCATTAGATTCTCAGAATATCACCTCCAAAATTAAGAACTAATATTTTAAATTATTTCACATCCTATTTTGGCTCAGGTTGTGATCTCACGGTTTGTGAGTTTGAGTTCGAGCCCCGTGTAGGGCTCTGTGCTGACGGCTCGGAGATTCTGTGTCGCCCTCTCTCTCTGCCCCTCCCCTACTCACACTCAGTCTCTCTCTCTCTTCTCTCTCAAAAAATAAACATTAAAAAAATTAAAAAAAGAAATGATTTCACTATTTTTTAATGTTTATTTATTTTTGAGAGAGAGATAGCGTGCGAGCAGGGGAGGGGTAGAGAGAGAAGGAGACACAGGATCTGAAGCAGGCCCCAGGCTCCGAGCTATCGGCACAGAGCCTGATGTGGGGCTGGCGCTCACGAACCGTGAGATCATGACCTGAGCCGAAGTCCGACACTCAACCGACTGAGCCACCCAGGCGTCCCAAAATGATTTCACTATTGAACAAAAAGATATTTGGGGGACCTAACTGATGGATACTTCCATGTAAAGACCTTTGTGTATAGCAGTGGGATTACCAGTTGTTCCTGTTGACGCTTATACCTTGTACCGAGGCCTTAGGACAGTCCTCTCTGACTTCTCGACAGAGCCTGAAAACCCAGAACTATTGTCTAGTGTATCAGCCAGCTTCTGTCGAGTAACAAAGCATTCCAGTGTTTAGCGTCAGACCACCACCACTTACTTGACTCATGTTTCCACGGGTGAGCGGATTAGGCCGGGGGCTTTCTCATGTGCCTGCAGTCCCTTGCAGGTCCTCTGGTCCTGGAGAGTGACTGGTTGTCCTGATGGGAGTGTTTGGGCCACGTATCTCTCACCACCCAGCAAATCAGCCCAGGCCTGAATTCACTTGGGGGCAGCAGGGTTTCAAGAGAATGACTGAAAGCATGCAGAGTCTGCTAAGGCCTGGGCTTCCGTCTGTGGTTCAAAACAAGCATCAAGTCCGGCCCGGAATCGCTCGAGGGTAGACAGACTCCGGTTCTGGCCAGGAGGAACTACAGAGATCTAGCGACAAAGAGATAAAGAATCGTGGCCACTCTAGTCATCTCCCCCGTCTCCTCTCAATTCTCTCTCACCTCACATTTAAGTTAGATTCTCTACACCTGGATTCCTCCTATTGACTAGTAATTCTGTGTTTGCGATAGTTGTGGAAATAGTAGCAGAAAGTCACTTACATTTAAAAGAACCTGCAATTTTTTTTTTATTAATTGATGCTAACCGCCCCCCCACCACTGGTTTTTATGTTCATATAAGTATTTATTTATTTTTTAATGTTTATTTTTGAGAGAGAGACAGAGCGTGAGTGGGGGAGGGCAGAGAGAGAGAGAGAGAGAGAGAGAGAGAGAGACCCAGAATCCAAAGCAGGCTCCGGGCTCCGAGCTGTCAGCACAGAGCCCGACGCGGGGCTCGAACCCACGAACCGTGAGATCATGACCTGAGCCGAAGTCGGCCGCTTAACCGACGGAGCCACCCAGGCGTCCCACACATAAATACTTTAAACATGTAAACAAATTATGTTGATGCGATTTTCTAAAGAAAACGATGTACTTTCCCCTTCCAGTCCTCTTCCGTGTTCTCTGATGCAACCCACTCTGCAGCCAGAGCTGCTTTGCTGAAGGATCTTCAGGGACTTCTCAGCCAGACCTGTTAGCTTGGCATTTGAGAATTTGTGTGATCTGGCCTCTCTCTCTCCCTTTCAGCTTCTATTTCCCCCCATTCTATTCATTATAGTTAAGGCGAAGGACGCGTTTGCCCTGCGCAGGCAGTGACTCCTAAGCGTCCAGAGACCTTTTGCGGTTGTCAGTGTGTGGGTGCCTGTGCACTACTGACGTTTAGTGGGCGGAGGCCAGGGATGATGTTCAACATCCTACAGGGCACAGGACAGCCTCCCACAACAAAGGATTATCTAGTCTAAATATCAGAGTGGCAAGGTGGCAAAACCCCATCCTACACGTTGCTGTCTTGGGGGGATTTCTAAGATGTCTCATGCTGTAAGCAAGGCTCCTTCGGTGTTGCCTGTGGAAATGTCCCTTGTCCTTAAATGGGCAGCTCAAATGCCAAGCCTTGTAGGAAACAGGTCCTGGGTGGGTCCTGGGTGTCTCCCTGCCTCCCCTCCACTGCAGGCTCTCAGAATCATGTCTCTGAACCACTGAAATGTCTATTACTTGGTGTGTTGACAATCATTTGTACCCGGCACTATTTTGCTCGTATTTTTCCTCCCTTATATTGCAATCGAGTGTGTGTTTGTTAACTCTTCTGCCGCGCTCTGGGTTCCCGGATGATAAGGATCTTATTTATCTGTGTTTCTGCTGGAGCAACTTCCATGTGCTTTACATACAGTAGTTGCATAATTAATACCTGTTGCGCAGGTGAAAAATGTGTATCTTCCCATGTCCTTTGATAGGGTTACTCCTTCCAACGATTTTCTTAAAGGACTTGGTAAAAAAAAAAACAATGCAATGAGCTGAATGGAAGTTTTTTGTTGTTGTTGTTGTTGGTTTTGCTGGTAACAATTTGAGTCAGAAATTGTGGTAACAAATTATCATACAACGCAATTACTTTGTTTATTTCTGCAGCTATTTAGCGAAAAAATAAGTGGCGTTGAAGGAACGAAACTAGATGACGAATTTCTTGACATGGAGAGGGTAAGAGAGCACGCTGTTAATGTCAACTGTATTACAAACTTGATTTTCACTGTGATATGAGATGTACTGATACTGTAAAGGATATTAGAGCGGCAGCCAGGGATGTAAAGACCCGCTAAGGTGGCGATGGGATATGGGTAGTTGGTGCCCTCTAGTGGACAAAAGTCGGAATGCTCAAAAGACGGTCAATTTTGGCAAACCATTATTGCAAGGAAAAGACCGTAGTAATTGTGATGATTTTGATGATCTATCCTAGAAAATCAAAATATATTTCTGGGAAGAGACCATTCAAATACATAAAGATTGATACACCCATGTGGTGTACCAGATTCTGACTCTGTTCCCATGTGTTGTAGTAGCTGCATAACAAATAACATTGATCTGGGTTCTGAGAACTGGCAGCGTGAACTTGGATAAGCTTTTTCCTCTTTTCTGACCAGTGACACAGGTGGATAATGTGTGCCCTGCTTGCCTTACATGGATTTGGGGATAATTATGCCTAAAAATTAATGAAAAATATGAAAGCACCTAGGAAATATGATGAGCTTGTCATAGAAATGATTGTAACAGTCTCCAAAGGAAGACTGTAGAATCTGTGTCCTTTAACCTGTTTCCTGGTCAGCTGTGTGGAATAGCTCGGGTGGAGGTAGAACTGGGACCACTGATAGTTCAGCTTCCTCAGTTTCCTTCCCCTTCGTCTTGGGCCCTTTAACCGTAGCCTTGTTTTAATAATTAGACTCCCCAGATGAGAGAGGGCAGAGAGAAAGCAGAACATCTACCTTCGAGTGTAACATCAAGGATACAGGAGATTGAAGGTTGTAGAGCTATCAGCAGGTACAGGGGAAGAAGTCCGAGCCCAGGCTGTGGCTTGGGAGGTTCCTATCTTCCGGATACCTGGCCCTGGCCAGACTGTCTTCCAGGAAGCTCCTTACTTTCTGGATGAGCACTGCTAAGTTTCTAGAAGTGTTAGCACCTTGAGAGGAAAAAGCACGTTTTGTTTTGCTTTTGAAAAACATAATTTCTAAAAACTGAAAAACATGGAAATAGTTTAACATCGTTGGCCTACCTGAAATGACTTTTAAAAATCCCTTGGTATGTAAAGATATTATAGGTAGCTTTATTACTAAGAAAATGATTCAGTTTAAATGTTAAATTTATAAACACATTTTAGCAATTTCAGTTTCAGTTGATGGACTGAGATCTCTCTTGTTTACTTCCTTTCCCTCCTAAAGCCCCAATGAATGACAGAAGAAATATAAAAGTAATATCTATTTATTTCCTTACAGCAGTGAAAAGCAGGGAAATATCTAACATGTGACCAGAAGTTTTCAGGACTTTCTGGAAGAGATGAGTTAGATGGTATCAGATCCACCTAAAACATGACATGGAAATGACAAAGGAATGGAGATATTTCTTGACAAATCCTAAGCACACAGAAGTAGAGGACGAATAGTAATGTCAAAGTAAAATTTGATGCAGAAAACACTAAGTAGAAAAGGTTATAAAAAAGTTAATAAAAAGATGCAGTCATGCAGTCTATCAGGAAATTGTAATGGTTATGAATCATTATGCACCATATGACATGGCATCTAAATACGTAAGGTAAAAGTTGTCGAAAATACATGGAAAATTGACAAAGTCCCGAGTAGAAGATTTCGCACACCTCTCATAAAATAACAGTAAGTTGACAATAGTAGATTGGCTCATAGATGATTAGTACAAAGTATGATTCATAACTTTGTTTATAAATAGATACAGACCTCAAGTTGAGAATCTATATTCTTTTTAAGTCCATTTAGAACAATTAAAATAGTCAATCATACATTAGGCTCCAGAAAAACGAAAAAAACTACAAGGAAGGTATACTTTCCCAATTCTGGATGTTTGGAAATTGAAAAACATGTGATTATTCTTAGTTGAAAGAGGAAATGACAAGTAAAATCAAAGTTCATTTGGTCATGAGAGACCAAATTCTGTATGTTAGAACCTGCGGTATATGGCTACATCGTACGTACATTTAATAGAAAATATATGTTTGAAGGAAATGAATAAATCATTTAAGCCAGGAAGCTAGGAGAATAACAGCAAATGAAATCACTCTAGGTGGAAGGACAGAATTGTAGAGATCAATAAAATACGAAACAATAACGACAAAACCAGGCACTATTTTGTTTTCAAAAAGCCACCTCTACCAAGTGTGACTAAGGAGCACAAACACATTACATAAGGAGTAAGAAGGAGATAATGGCAGCTATGGACTCTTTTTAAAAAGATTTAAAAATAAACCAGCATTGCTAGCAGCCCTCTAGCTGAGGCTGAGGTCCGGGATAGTCCGTGGCAGAGGATTTGGGGCACCAACATTTGAAGGGAATTCCAGATTTAATCAGCCAACAGAGATGCCTTCACACCAGGTAGACATCACAAAAATAATTTTTACCTCTGTACTCCCACCTGTCTGTCACGATGGTTTGCAGAAGCCGTCACGTGGCATTTTGTCAGCTTGAACGACGCCCCCCCCCCCCGACATTCTCAGTTATTCTGGGAGGGAAGTTTCTATTCATTCACTCACTCATTCATTCATTCATTCATTCATTCATTCATTCATTTTTTAAACCACATGGATTATTTTTCCAGTGTTCGTCTTGATTGCCCATGTTTGTCAAAGTGGTTAGTGGGTGTCCTCTTTATTTTCTCAAGCGTTCGTTTGCAGTTTTGATTGCTGGGCTGTCCTAGAAGCTGTTCCAGGATGGGCACGTCAGGCTGTTAGTTTTTGGCCATTTGTTCCTTGGCTTTTTTTTTTTTTTTTTTTTTTTTTTTTTCCCCCAAAGAGAGAAGGATCTGAAGTAGAAAGTACCCCTGCCCCAGATCTCACTGTCACCCTTCCGAGATGGCTCCTGGCTTCCTGGTACCTTTTCATGTCCGAAGAGGGTTGGATACATGGAAAGGAACACTTAATTACTGTCGAATTTCTATAACTGGAAAGTTATCAACCTAAAACCTAGTTTTTCTTAAGCTTAAGCTGGACTTACGAATCTTATTTATAAATTTAGTAACTTCAACATAAAAATCATTTTCAGTTAATCTTCGTGTTAGTTTCCATTAAGTCATAGGCTTAACAGGTTAAATCCTTAAACATTTATCTCGAGTTACATAATTAAGCAAGTTCCCTTAGACATTGCAAATTAGAATCACAAATGCAATGCATGGAACTCACCCCAACGTCACATCAGATTTAGAAAAGCGTTTTCCAGAGCACTTAAATTTCTCGAGACTATAATAATACAAACGTTTGGGTGATCATATTCTCTTAAACATTTCAAAAATCTTCATAAACAATCGAACACACAAGAGAGTTCAGAGCTTACAAAACTCGCTACAAGGCCTGGTGCACATACGCACAGCTGGTGTGTGTGCATCAGTAATACAGGTGTGATTCGTTTCTTCATCATTTACGTGCTGTCTTTTTAAACCTTACTGGGGCCCCAAATTTAGGCGCTCAGCTAATGGGAACAAATCCAATTTCAGGCTGGTTGAGCTCACTTGGTTGGAAGCTTCTGACCCTGACCAGATCATAGATTTTTGAATTACAAAAATGAATTTCTTGTATTATAAATCACTCTACAACTTGCTTTCTTTCCTTGACAGTGTGCTGTGGGCATCTTCCCAGTACATATGGAGCTTCCCCCCCCCTTTTTTTTTATCTTGTGATTCAAGAGAATTCCTTTATTTGGATGTCTCACAGTTTACCCAGCCAGTCTCTTATCGCTTATAATTCAAGTTGGTCTCAGTTTTTAATAGACATAGAATGGCCTGACATCCTTTTACGTCATTGCCATTGGCTGGTGTGTTTCCAGACGCTAGGTCCCTGGAGGTCTGCCCATTAATAGGTTCTTGTCCCTTGATCCGTTTTGCACTCCCAGTGTGTGTGAAAGCGCCCACCCCTCCTCCATACCTGTATGACACCTAATATTGGGTCGGATTAATAAAAAAAATTTTTTTTTGTCAATCTGTTGAGTGGAAAGTATCTCCTTTTTGATTTACAGTCTTTCTGGATATTTTGTCAACTGTTTGAACTTGTATTTTTCCCCGTTTGTTTATATTCTTGTCCTTTCCAATTGGGTTGTTTTATTTGCTGCTTTTTTTCTTAAAAAAATTTTTTTTTCAACGTTTATTTATTTTTGGGACAGAGAGAGACAGAGCATGAACGGGGGGGGGAGAGAGAGAGGGAGACACAGAATCGGAAACAGGCTCCAGGCTCCGAGCCGTCAGCCCAGAGCCCGACGCGGGGCTCGAACTCACGGACCGCGAGATCGTGACCTGGCTGAAGTCTGACGCTTAACCGACTGCGCCACCCAGGCGCCCCTGCTTTTTCTCTTAAATGGGAGTTTTGAGAATCCTGGATGCTAAGCATGGGTCCTTCATACAGTTTCCTTTCTGTTTCATTTTGCCACTTTTGTCAGACTTGGTGTTATTACATCTAGTCACTGTTCAGTCTTTAATTTTACAGGGTCAGAATTTTGGGTTTTGTGTTGTGCCTAGAAGATTCTTCCCACCCCTGTATTTGGGAATATTCTTCTGTGTAATTTAGTGCCTTTGTAGACTGTTTTTAGGTCTGTATTTGTGATCCAGTCTGTAGTATGAGGCGTGAACCTAAGTTTCATATTAATTTGCCAAATTGTACCCCAAAAAAGAAAAAATTAAAAGGAACATAGGATTTGAATTAATTTTATGTGTTGATTTGGGGGAGGACTTACATCTTTGCACAGTTAAACTTTCCCGTGTCGGAACGTGGCTCTTCAGATAGATGTTGTACATTTTCTCCTTGTATTTATTCCGTATTGTTGGGTATTTTTATGTTGCTCTTATGAATGGGATCTCCTTTTCCTTTATATTTCCTTTCAGGCTGTCGATGGTATGAAATGAAGCTATTGAAACGTGCCTGTTTAACTTTATTGTATATTCTCACATTCGGTGTTGGGCTAACCAGTAGCCAGTGTCCAGAAATGGTTTTGTGGGGGGAAACATTCAGTCTCAACGTAGAAAACCTTTGATATTAACATCTGCCCACAGGACACTTGGGTGTCGATTGTGAGTGGTAATGTTAGGGAGAATGATTCTTTCGTTGTGGGTTTACTGCCGTAGTTTCTAATGTGAATTGCTATTAGGGAGTCCTTATCGGCAGAGACACTCAAGTACGCCCAGCAAATAAGGAAAGTTGGGCTGAGACATGCCTGGTGTTGGCTGGAGAGGCCTTCAGGTATGTCCAGTAATCGAGTGGAGCATAGTAACTCGTCTGAGTCTTGTAAATAATACGTGACCGCTCATTGTATGTTAAAAAGAAAATGAAATGAATGTTCTCCAACATCATGGGGAGGAAGAGCTGTCGCAATATCATAGTGAGAAAAATAACTGCTTCTCCCCCAAAATGTTGAAATTCACTTGGATTAAAATCTGTTAATAGTATTATACATATTAAATTAACGCATATTACCTCTGTTTTCCTGTGAATTCGTTGTTTGTCATTTACCAACATTTTTATGTTTGTGTGTGTGTGTTGTTGTTGTTGTTTTTTTTTAAAGAAAATAGATGTTACCAATAAAGCTGTTGCAGAAATCCTTTCGAAAGCCACAGAGTATCTTCAGCCAAATCCAGGTAAAGTTAGAAAATGTCTCGACATAGTCTATTGTTCATTCACTGTCATAGACTAACAACCCATGTTTGCTTGGCATATGGCTGACGTAACTTAGAAACAGTGTTTTCTGTGTCCAAATAATGAATTTCAGTTTTTTAAAGTCAAGCCGCCAGCGACCGAAGGTAGTTTCAGGGAGTCCTAGCTGATGAGAAACAGAGCAGATAATCCCGTGGTCTATGGTGACATCATGTGGATAGAGACTTGGTCTTAGCAGCAAGGCGCTGCTCAATAAAGACACATTTTAGGAGATGCCTCAGAGACCCACTGAATGTTTGGTATGTTTTCTTATTCAGGCATCTCCTCTTTTAGAAAAAAAATCTGTCATCCTGCTCTAAAGGTATAATTGAAATTGTAATTTCACTTTGTAGCTCAGATGCTAAAGAAATGAGGCAGGAAAAGCAGCATGAAAAGGTCCCTTGTTGCAGCAGCTTCTCGACAGAAGGTTCTTAGTTCCGTGGTTGTGAAGCAGCATCCCTTGATGGGTTTTTCCTGGGTTGTAAATGACAGAAACCGACAGGGGGCAGGGCACCCAAGCCTTGAATTCTGCAAATTTCCCAAACTGCCTTCCTTTTTAGGAACGTATTATTTGCAGGGAGTTGCTGTGACTCCCTTGGGCGTTAGGACTCTCCTACAGACCCAACCACCTGAAAATCTAGACAGGAACAATTTCAAAACATAAATTTTATAAAAACTGCGTCCAGGGAGGTTGGCGGGTATAGAATTCTTTGGAACTGTGAAGAGGTTTGTAATTTCAAGGGCCGCACTCTTGCCTCTCTTCTCTGGCCTCCTCAGTGTCCGAGATGAGCTATGTAAGTTCCTTTTCCCGATAAATCAGCACAGATTTAGCGAGGGCTTCCTCTTGGCAGAGGGGCTTTCCCGGTTCCTGGGACCCAGATCCCATCCTCAGAGCTGACGTTGGAATGGGGTAGGAGTGGGGTTGGCCAGCAAGGACAGAGGTCTCTGGCCGTTGCCAGTTTAGTGGATGTCAGCCACATGCCTGCCACCTCCCAGTCCCCACCCTGGCAGTGGGAAGGAAGAGCCATGTTTGCGTGTGGCTATTGGAGCACAGGGACCAGAAAGAAAACTGCTTTGAAGCTGAGGCAGGCAAGATTCAAACAGGCTGCCACCAGAAGTGTCTGAAGCCTTGCTCCTCAAAGTGTGGTCCGTGAACTAGCAGCCTCAGCCACACCCGAGAGACTGGGAAACGCAGAGCCTTGAGCTCATCCCAAACAGACTGAACCAGACTTGGCGTTTTAACAGGATCTTCGGGTGATTTGTAGGCACCTTAAGAGTTTGAGAGGCACTGGCCTAGAACACATGAAAACAAGTGTGATTATTAAAGTAGAAGAAAATGAAAGCGTACCTCTTTACTTCCTGGAGTTATCACAGACGCCACAAGCTGGTACGTGATTCGCTCTCTAGCCCGGGGAATAAAAGCCCAGGTTCTTAGCTTGGTATTCAGTTCATAGTCGTATTTTCCCATAGATCTCTCCTGATTCATCCTGGTTTTGTTTGTTTTGTTTTGTTTTGGGGGGGGCACAAGTGAGCGAGGGGCAGAGAGAGGAAGAGAGAGAGAAGCGAGGTTCACTTAGAGCAGGCTCGTGCTTCCCTGATGTGGGACTTGGGACTCATGAACCGTGAGGTCATGACCTGAGCCGAAGTCAGATGCTTAACGACTGAGGCCCCCCCCCCAGGCGCCCCCCGATTCATCCTGTTTTAATTTCAGCTTAGGTCAGACTGGCCTCCTCTTTATCTGTTGGTTCTGTACCATAAACATCCCACCTTCTATACTGTTGACATGATATCTGCACTTTGTAGGCACATCTTGCTATTTGTATTCAGCATATTGTTATGGTCACACCACACTTTATTTGCCCGGTGCATCTCGTATATTCTGTCCCGCAGCGACTAGCTCTGTGCTCCTGTAGGGCAGCCGCTGTCCTGGGTCCCTCTGGAGCCGGAGGAGTTAGCGCTGTGTGTCACACAGAGCCGGGATCAGTAAGCACTGATGGCCTGAGTCGGGGAAGAGAAGTTGAGAAGCAGTGGCCGCCCGTCCTTTCCCTCGGGGCAGGGGACCTGACCTGCACCGAGGAGTATCAACACAGACTCCTGTTCACTCAGCAGGAGTTCGTCTCCTCCCGTTGGCTCTTCTTCCTCAACAGGAGTGCGCCAAAGCCCTTCATCAGGATATTGAATATAATCACTCCGAATAAATTCTTGGGACAGGGAGGGTGACAGGGGCCTTTTGGTGGTTTGAAACATCCACCTCAGCGATGCCGTCCTTGGTGTTCTGTTGGTCCCCGGGAAGGATCGCCTCCCCGGTACTGGCATCTGGCTCTGGGCGTGCGTGTTGCAGGCCCTGCTCGTGTGTCCCTGTGCAGCGGGGACACTTCTGATGTTCGGAGTCAACGGCGTGTGCGTCGTTTCCATTTCCCCTTGCTTAGCAACCCCCTCTTCCCCCCACCGCCCGGCCACTTGGAAAAAGAATCTGGAAAATCATGTGAGAGGTGAAATAGGTCACACAGTCCCTTTCAGATGCTCCAGGTGTCCCACGTTTTGCCCACCGGGGTGACCTCAGTTTTGCCATCATTTGTTAAATGCGATGTACCTGTCACTCCGCCTTGTCATTTTAAGGAATTACAAATGACAATGTTTTTAAGCATACAGAGCTAAGCTAGGGATGCTGAACACTGTGTCGAAGATCCGAGGACAGGTGAAGACCACCGGGTACCCGCAGACGGAAGGCTTGCTGGGCGACTGTATGCTCAAGTACGGGAGGGAGCTCGGGGAAGGCTCCACCTTCGGTGAGTGTTTGCAGATCGCCTGGAGCGCTTTGTATGAGTGTGTGTGTGAGTGTGTGTGTGTGTGTGTGTGTGTGTGTGTGTGTGTGTGTGTGTGAATGAAGGGGGGAGGGAAGGGGAGGGACAAAGAGAGGAGTGGGGAGGCTCCACCTTGGGTGACTGTTCGAAGATTGCCTGGGATCATTTTGCCCCGGGGAAGGGGGCAGGGAAGGGGGAGGGGCAGAGAGAGAAGGAGAGAGAGAAAGGGAAACCCAAGCAGGCTCTGTGTTGACAGCAGAGAGCCCGGTGTGGGGCTTGAACCCACGACGCATGAGATCATGATCCAAGCTGAAATCAAGAGTTGGACACTCAACTGACGGAGCCACCCAAGCACCCCACAGTACCTTCATGTTAACAAGCTTTATTATTATTATTTTTATATCACCCAAGTAATACACGTTCGTTGCAGAAGGCTTAGAAAATATAAGCTAGTGAAATACAAGAAAGGACGTGCTGACATCACCCACAATCACGTATCTGGTGATGGACCTTTTGTGTATTCTCATCCCTAGTCATGTACACCTTCACAGCCCTTTGTGTATTCTCATCCCTAGTCACATACACCTTCACAACGTTTTTTCTCATCCCTAGTCACGTACACCTTCACAGCCCTTTGTGTATTCTCATCCCTAGTCACGTACACCTTCACAAGGTTTATTCTCATCCCTAGTCACGTACACCTTCACAGCCCTTTGTGTATTCTCATCCCTAGTCACGTACACCTTCACAAGGTTTATTCTCATCCATAGTCACGTACATCTTTACAAAATTAAAATGGAGTTATGGTATCTCTACCTTTATACCCTTTTGTAACTTGCTTATTTCTGTCGACTGAATCAAGATCCATGTCATAAAATGATTAATCTTCTATGATACTGTTTTTTTTAACTTTTTTTTTTAACGTTTATTTATTTTTGGGACAGAGAGAGACAGAGCATGAACGGGGGAGGGGCAGAGAGAGAGGGAGACACAGAATCGGAAACAGGCTCCAGGCTCTGAGCCATCAGCCCAGAGCCCGACGCGGGGCTCGAACTCACGGACCGCAAGATCGTGACCTGAGCTGAAGTCGGACGCTTAACCGACTGCGCCACCCAGGCGCCCCTATGATACTGTTTTTAACGGCTGTATAATAACCCGTCTTTCATGGCAGACTTTGTTCAGTCAACCCTAGTTATTGGATATTTAGATACTTTTTTCTGTACGTAAAAAAATTTTACATGGCATTTATAAAACCATTTTCATAATCTTTAGGGATATCCAAGATTATGTTCGTGGATTGAAATCCCTGGTAGTGAAATTGTTGGGTTGAGAATATGCGTGTTTTTTTCAGATTTTTGAACCATATTCCCAAAGGGCCCTCCAGAAGGGGTGTGCCAGTTTGATACTCTCGCCAGGAGTATGTGAGAGTATGTTTCCCAGCACAGTTATTGATTGTGGGAGTTACTTTTTTAGCTTACTTCTGAATCACAGGTACTTTGATACATAGCGTATAAAATTGATCTCTTAGTGCTGTGTTAACTTCACCTTTTGGATTATGTGTAAGGTAGATTTCTTTCCTCTTTGTCATCATTTTTGTGAAATGTATATTTGTATTTTTTGCCTATTTTTTCATTAATACGTTCATTTCCCCCCCTTACTGGTTGGCGAGCTCTTTCAACGGTTAGGACATTTGCTCTTGGTCTGCCTTATATGTTAATGAAGTTACGCCCCACGTAGGCATTCGCCTTCTGACCTTGTGGACGGAGGCCACTGAAAGGGAGGAGCTTTTGGTTTTCATATAGTGGGACTCCTAACTCTTCCTTTATGGTTTATGGCCCTGTTGCTTTGTTTAGAAAAACTTTTCCACCCACCCACCCCCACAAATCGTGTCAATGTTTATTCATACTTTTCTTTCGAAACATGTTTCCTTTTCTTCCCTTTAAATTTCCAAGCTCCTGATTTTAATGGGCAGATACTGTGCAGTAGGGTCCTAATTTTGTTTTCTCCCAAGTAAGTAGCTGGTTGTCCTAATACTCCATTGAAAAGTTCAGCCTTTCCCCTCTGGAGAGAAACGTTTTGTTACAGACTAAATTTTTATGTTTTAAGGTTGTTTCTGATCTTTTTTTTTTTTCCTCCTGTTTTCTTGGTCTGTGCCTCGTTTTTGCTCCAGTGTCGTATTTTAAGAATTGTAATTTAAAAGTATATTTCAATATGCTTAACTAAAATCTCCCTTGGTTATCTTACTGTAAACAATACACGGAGATGTTTCTGTCAAAGCCAAATTCGACACTCTGTGGCTTGGGCAGTGGTGGCCGAGGGTCAGAAACAGTACCCTCCGTTTCTAACCAGTTGGGCAGGAAAGAGTCCCCGGGCTAGGAAGGGATGTCTCCTCTTTACCTTGGGATGATTTAGAACCTGACAATGGAGAGCGAGTTAAGGAAACTTAGGAGGGATGAAGCTACCAGTGGAGTTCTGACCAGTGGTAATTTAGCGTAACTAAATTTCCACTTCTAGTTTTCTAGTTCATTTCTTAAAAAAAAAAAAAAAAAAAAAAAAAAAAGGGAGGTGAGGCTTCCTCGCTATTGCTGTGTTACAGGTGAATAAACTATGCATGGCTGGACCAGTAGGTGTGACATCTTGAAGGTCAGAATTTGCTAGAAATGCGAATTCTTGGGCTGGCCCCTAAGGTCTTTTTCTAGCCTGGGAGTTGAGAGACCCCAAACTACATTTTCACGAGGTCGATTTGGAAAACTCCAAAACAGGAAAAATAGTTTGCTTTGGTGCCTCATGTCCCAGAGATGCCTCTTAGAGAAACGGCCTCTCGTTCTGCTCCGCTACCAGGACTCCTGCTTGCACATTTCTGCGGGTCAGCTGACACTGAGATACCAGAGTGCAGGCCAGCAACACCTGCCGGTCACAGCCCCCAAGGCCAAGCGCGGCTGGCTTGGGGCTCATCGCAAGAGCAGGCCTTGCCCATCCCGCTGAAAGGCCGTCCCATGTGACACGGCCAGGCTTTCTTTGACATCAGAAAGGGTAAGGAGCCTCGGAACCATCTCAAGGCTTTGGGGACTGACCTCAAGATCTAGGAGCTAGAAGCTGACAAGAGGTTTTGTTCCCTTATTTCTATTGTAATCTTTATTGCCTGACACTTAGCCCTGATGAATGAATCCTTTTTAGAGTTTACAAAGAGCGATTTTGTTCTCCAGCTTCTAAGGAACCCTAGGTGCCAGTTCACAAACCTACAGATTTCCCTGCTCTCCGAAAGTAGAGCATTGCCATTGTAAAGCCTTTTGTAAACGGAAATGGCGTAAAGCGAAGAAATTACCGTTAATTTATGTGGAAAATGTTTTGAGCATGACCAGACCCCCCAAAACAGGCTCTCTTACACTTTTCTGACATCTTAGGATACATCTTGCTAATGCGTGCACAGAATAAAATCGAGGCAAAGCGCAGATGCTCACGGACGCAGTTCA
>NW_024412416.1:3439681-3471033 GCF_014898765.1 Herpailurus yagouaroundi | reverse complement strand
GATGCCAATGTTCTGTACACGGTTCAGTTCTCACTACCTGGGGTCTGGGCTGCCTCTAGTGGCTCACTGCAAAGCGGGGGCTGAATGCTTTCTCATTTTTGTCTTTTTTTTTTCTTTTTTGGTGAACACAGAAATCCTCTTTGGATTTCTTCCAGTTAGCAAAAGCAGGTACTAGTTATCGTAGGTCTCTGGTAAACTGATGGGGTGCGGCACAGACCTTCGAAAAGCAGTGTGCCTGTCACCAGTTTGAGAAAGGAGCTTTATCACCATCTAGTGGCCAAAAGGGTAAATGCTTCGGTCTGTCTGAGCCTCCTACCTTTATTTTGTAGCGCAGACTACAGAATGTAGAGAGGAAAATACAGAAAATAAGACGTTCAGAAAAAAAATTTTTTTTTTCTCTGAGTCAGGATTCAGCAGTCTCAGGGTGATTCGCTTGTTTCCATGGCCCTCCACAAACGTTTGGGAAAGAATGAAGTCAGTATCACCGCTAACCTCGAGGACCCTGCTGAAGACCCTTTTTTAATTTGTATTTTCTATTCAAGGTAGTGCATTAATAGAAGTCGGTGAATCCATGAAGCTCATGGCTGAGGTGAAAGACTCTCTTGACATTAACGTAAAGCAAACTTTTATTGATCCACTTCAGTTACTACAAGACAAAGATTTAAAAGAGATTGGGGTAAGTCTTGCGGACTCTAAATCTACCTGTTGCTACTTAAAGTGAAGTTCATATTTAAAACCATCAGAGTGTTTCTGTAGGGATTCCGTGAAAGCATCGTCTTGTGGGTGGTGAAAAAAATAACTCCTATTTACCTGGCTCACTGGGAAAGAGACCCGGGACCTCTTAGCTTTTTATTCTGTATCTTATTTTTTTTTTACTTTTTTAGGGTTTTTATATATTTTTGAGCGAGAGAGGAAGAGAGAGAGAGAGAGAGAGAGAGAGAGAACATGAATGGGGGAAGTGCAGAGAGGGAGAGAGACACAAAATCTGAAAGAGGCTCCGGGCTCCAAGCTGTCAGCACAGAGCCCGACGTGGGGCTTGAACTCACGAACAGTGAGACCATGATCTGAGCCGAAGTAGGACGCTTAACCGACTGAGCCACCCAGGCACCCCTGTTCTCTATCTTATTAAAGCCGGCTAGAAGCCAGGATAAAGGAGCACATTTCCACAGCCACTTCTCACATAACAAAATGATCCCATAACTTTGTAGTGGATTTTTGATAATGAAAATCACAACGGTGTCAGTCATATCTTTTGATACTTGGCACCAGTAGTGATTATTTTGTGCTGCTTCTCAAGGAAACCAATAAACAGGAATTGACATTTCATGTTTGGAAAACTGTTAGAAGTGGCCTTCCAGAGCGTACATGTGAGCTCTCAGGGACCTGTAGGTGATCATGTGCCTCTTGCTTAGTGGTGTTTGTGCGTATGTGCACAAACAGCGTTGAGATTTCTGCCTCACTGGACTTCTACTCTGGCGGGGCAGCCTGTGTTGACTTTACGCTGGCGGGGCAGCCAGCTGCCCCGAGGACCTGCCCCCAGGTATCTTCAAGAGTGATCTGAATGCAAGTCCAAGCCAGCTGGGAAGTCATTTGAACCTTGGCTTGCTTCCTTCCTTCCTTCCTTCCTTCCTTCCTTCCTTCCTTCCTTCTTAATGTTTATTTGGGGGTTGGGGGGATGAGGGGCAGAGAGAGAGGGAGAGACAGAGAATCCCAAGCAGGCTCCGTGCTGTCAGCACAGAGCCCAACACAGGGCTGGATCTCATGAACCCTGAGATCATGACTTGAACTGAAATCGAGTCAGACGCCTTACCGAGTGAGCCACCCAGGTGCCCCGTCCACTTTCCTCCCTCTCCTTTGTCCGGGCACGGCGCATCTCATGGGGTGGCCCCTGGACCGTCAGCATCAGCATCACATTAGAAAGGCAGATGCTGGGGCCCTGTTCTAGGTTTCCCAAACGGAGAGTCCTGGATGCCTGGAATTCAGGAAGGTTGAATGAAAAACGAAAGCAAGCATTCAGGGACTCCCAAGAACACTCTGCTGCCCCCCCTCCAGAATGCCCCCCTCAGCCCCTTACTCGTGGTCTCTGTCCCATCCGTGTCAGGGAAAGCAGTGTCCTTCCTGACTCCGAGGTCTGTCCTCCACTGGACCCCGGAGTCTGTTGCCACATCCATTGTCCTGAGTCTCCATTCTCTCCCTTCCTATCACCTCCTCTCAGTTGGCATCTGGACACATCCACACAGCAGCCCTTGACTCCCGGCACCACACCCAGAGCAGGCTTCCTGAGACGCAGACTGTCGGCAGCTGCCCGCAGGGGAGGCGGACTGAAGATCCACTCCAGCCTCTCCTGCCCTCTGGGGCCGGATTCTCTGGCCTCTCCTGCCCTTTGGGGCCTGACCTCGGCCCCTTCCTACTGTTTGTTACCTTTAGCCCCCCGGGGTGTTTTGCTGTGTTCTGTCCCTCTGTTCCTGGCCTTTCTCCCCCTCCCCTCCCCTCCCCTCCTGGCTAAGTCATGTCACCTCTCAGATCTCAGACGCTCTTCCCTTTGGGAAGCCCCTGCCCTCCCCTCACAGAATCAGGGGCTCCTGCGCTCCCCACATGATGGCACTGGGCGCCTCGGGGGTAAGGATCCTGCCTCGTCCACTTTTGTGGCCACGATGTCCAGCATGGCATTTGTGCTTCCAAATTACTAAAGAACAGATGACTCTAGAGAAGGAGGGGTGTCCTGGGGACAGGGGGGACCAGAACAGCCTTTCCAAACGCCGAACCTTAAAACCAAATGCCCCCTTTGTTGAAAGATGTAATACACCACTTCTTCTCGTGCTGTCGTCCTTGAGGAAAACCACAAGTCCGCCCCACAATGTAGGTCTTCCGTTTGACCTGCTTCAGAGCCGGCTGTGGACACAAATGTGGGTCGGACTTGTGTGCAAAATCCACCTGTACTTAAGTGTTGGCATTCCCCGTACAGCAAAATAGTACTCTAAATGGCTTCCTTGTTACTCAGCTGCCATCTGATACAGAAATGCTATGAAGCTACACTTAAATCCTAGAACGATCGAGAGTTAAGAGTCTACTACTCAGAAGCCATTCATAGTCTCGACTGTGCTGCTGCGTCTCAGACCTCAGGAGTGGGGAACCTGCCCATTTAACACACGGCTGACTTCTATCTGTAAGGGGTTTTGTGGGTTCAGTTCTTGGCCCGTCAGCAGCCATCACCCCTGTTTTACAGCCACACACGGAGGCACAGAGGGAGTCACAGATCTGCCCAGAGTCACGGAGCACATAGGAAAGATGCTTCTGGGTTTTTATCCCATATGCTCTCTTCGCCTCTTCATTATGGAAGTGGAACCAGTGTGTTTCATTCACTAAAGTGCTAAGTGATGTTACCTGCATACTTCGCTGGGATGGCCTGTTCTTGTGTGTACGTTTGATGTCAGATACCTGTTTTCCAAGGATTGTAGGCATAATGCCTTGCCCCATACAGCTGTCCTGCCGACAGTATTTCTGACATGGGATCCCTCTGCTGGAATACAAACTGTGATGGGGGAACTTACTACCACACAAGGCAGCCCCTTCCGTGAATGCACACGTCTGATATTTACAGTTGTTACATTCTGTTAGAGATTCTTTTTTTTTTTCTTTTTTTCTTTTCTTTTTTTTTTTTTTTTAAAGAAATTTCACTGTTCCAGAGGTTGTGAGTGTCTGTTTCTCAGTGTGTACATGTTCACTGGTGGTATTTATTCAACTTGTTCTGTAATTGTATGGGAACTTTATGGGAGACGCCTAAGTATTCTAGGGGCTACTAGAAATTTGTGCTTTTATAATCTCCTTTTTGGCAAGGACTTGACAGTTGTGCCAAAGGAAACATGATTGTTTTTGGCAGAGTTAATTGGCTGGAAATTATCTGGATGTGTTATTAGAGAACTGAAGTGAGGGGCCCTATAGACAACTTTGGGAAATGGAATCTGAGTGCTGATACTGTGTCTTTATGTTCATATAGGTATTCATTCTGCCATCCATTTATCCATGCATCTATTCACCCACCCTTTCCTCCACCCACCTGTCCGTCCATTGATCCGTCCATCCGTCTAACCATTCCCCATGCCTTGAGGACCGTCAGTAAGGGTAGCCTCTAGTGGATGCTGGGGACACACAGACGTGTAAGATGCGTCCCTGCCCCTAGAATTTAGGTCACCCGAAAGCAGTGGCTGTGATCATGGAAATAACAAAAGTTTCTTTGCCCCGTGTTTTGAATGTACAGTTCTCTGAAAGACTCTTTTGTCTTGTTCAGCACCACCTGAAAAAGCTGGAAGGCCGCCGCCTGGATTATGATTATAAAAAGAAGCGAGTAGGTAAGATACCAGACGAAGAAGTCAGACAAGCGGTAGAAAAATTTGAAGAGTCAAAGGAGTTGGCTGAAAGAAGCATGTTTAATTTTTTAGAAAATGATGTAAGTATTTAAACCAACCAGGAGACTTTAATGTGAATGAAAACATTGACCATATGAGTAGGATCAACATGTTGAGAAGCTCTGGAGCCTTAGTTTACGAGAGCTTCCAGAATTTTCCATAACCATTATGTCCTGCCTCAGAAATAGCTTCAGACCTTTGGCAAGTCCCAACTCAGACCTCAGATCTCAAGAAGGCCTGTTTATCCCAGGACTGTTCCGGAGACATGCTCCAGGTAGCCCCGGGGAGGGGGATGGTTTGGGGACTTGCATAGCAGACCGGCCTTTGTGTTTGGGGCCATAGCGTTGTGACTTTGCAGTGGAACGCGGGGCCCACGTCATGCGTAACGTGCGCTTTTGCTAAGACTGAGAGAAGCGCACTGTGAGGCAGGTGTGTGAGGAGGAGAGGCTCTCCGGTGCCCTGACTTGTCATCGCGAACATGCAGGATATAAAAGCGTGACCTGCGTTGTTCAGCTGTACCATAGCGGTACCTGTGAACTCAGGAATGATGAAGGTCTGGACACACATCCCTCAGAGACGCGAATACCCCATTGTGCTGTAATTGCCACCACCAGCTCTTATTTTATCTGTTCAAGTGAAGTTGGATTCGGCATCCCTGAGGGGCATGGCGATCCCCACCGGGGCACCACGAAGGCCGAAGGCCTCCCTTCTTTGCCTCACTGACGAGTCCTTGGGCGTTTGTCGTTACTGCCTTTTTCCACCTGCTTCTGTGTGGCGTCCCAGCCCTGACGCTGGCCTTGCTGATGCCCTGAGCCGTTTTGGCCCAGCCTTAGCTTTGGGCCCCATTTGCTGAACTTTGAAACCCGTGGAGACAAGTCAGAGGATTTATTTATCTGCAAAACCATGTTCTACTTACAATAGTTTATTAAAAGGTACATCAAGGTCTTGCGCTTTTGAGTCAAGTCAGACAGAACGTACGGAGCATCTTTTTTATTTGCCGTGGTGACATGGGGGGCGGATTAGTATGGTCAGTATTAGCAAGACCTTAGTTTCAGAGATAACAGTTTGAAAATCCCCGCGTCCATTAAGCCTGAGTGCCGAAAAGCACCCTCTATTAGGTGTCTCCTTTCAACATCTTATCAGGGCGCTTACATCTTACAGGAAGTGGGAAGAGGTCTACGCAGTTGGCTGTTTTCCTTGTTTATTTATTTCCCCTTAAAAGTAGAACTTGCCTCTTGAGATTGTCCCCAGGCAGTAGGCGATTTTGGTTTTGTCTCCGATTGCTGCATTTGGTTCTTTGACGTGTTGAGAAAGTGGGTTTGAAGTGCAGCATGTCAGGTGCACGTCCTCCTTACCAGGCCGTTGCCAGCGTTGCCCTTCCGGTCCTGTGCCTGTTTGTGGTGGATTTGAACTCTGAAGTTGAGTCTCGTGCATCAGACGTGCTGCTCCCTCAGCTCAGGGCTGGGTCCACGCCTCCGCCAACGGGCTGTGCTGGCTCATTTTGGGGACGGCCTGGCGCCTTCTGGCCTGTCCTTTGACAAGAGCTCCTGGAAACCAGCCGTGGAAGTGGGAGGAGACCGAACTCCTTGGCAGCTGGGGACTGTCCCGCTGCCTTGGGACTGGGCTCCTTCCTCTTCTCTGCCCTCCTGCCCATGGCCGCCTTCAGCCGCGGTGGTGAGCCGGGTGCTCTGGTTGCTGACTCTTGCGGGAGTGGCGGTGGTAGTGCCCAAGAGGTGGCTGGTGATGGCGATGCCGACAGTGGCAAGGGGGCCATTTCTTGAGTGCTCACGGTAGAGCGTATGGGGTCCTAGGGGCGTCCCCTGTGTGACGACACCCCTGCTTTTGCCTTTCCCCTTCCCGGGGTTATAGTTGAGGAAACCCGCAAGTTACTGACCGTGTGAGCCTCAGAAGGCTGCCTTCCTTCTGTTCGTGGGGCACCAGCGGGCAGACCCAGAAGGGGACCGCCCTGTCCTTTTCTGTGTCCGTGTGTCCGGGCAGTCCCTTTGATGAGACGAGGCGTGGAAAATCTTCCCCAGTTTAGCCCTTGGACCTGCCATGCTAACGCGGAGGTGGTTGTGTTTGGGGATCAACAGCGGGCGACTTGGTGGGGGAAGACGGGGAAACCAGTGCATGGAGGGAGGAGGCGTACGTACGTGGAGCTCTCAGCCCCGTCCTTGGCCCCTCTCTACAACCAGGCCAGGCCCAGCGGGTCTGCAGCCCTCAGGACCCTGACTTCCTGCTCTCTCCGGGTCATCAACCCCACGTCCAACCTTGCCACTTCACCCCTCGTACCTGTGTCTGCTCATCCCGTAGGAGGTAGCAGGTTGTGCTAATAACGTCTCTGTGGTCAGGTGAGTTTGGCGGACCATAGCGGAGACAAAATTCGCAGCCTTCTTTGTCACCAGACTTTTCAGAGTCTTTATATGATAATGTGAAAAATTAATCTCTATGAGCTTGCTAAGGCAGGATACTCTGGGAAGTCTCTCAAACTTGTTTGGCCACAGAGCTTGTCCACAGCATCATCGTTATTGCTGTCATTTCAAGGGACGGGTGCCACGTGGCATAAGGTACATTAGGAAATTCCGGACTCGCTGAAAGAAAGCTCCCAGCCAGGAGTGGACGACCTGAAATCTGGTTCTGGTCTCACTTCTGCTCAGCTGTTTGCCCCTGGAGAGTCGCTTCGACCTACAGGTATCGGGCCCGACGTGAACAAGTGCAGGCAAGACACCCTTTGGAAATACGAAGTGGGGAATAGAAGTATAAGAGGCTGTTATGTCGGCTACCGCTGTCATTGGCTTGCTCAGACTTTCTCAGAAACTCTGAATAAAGCTCTTGCCCCATTGGAAAGGGCATCTGTTTGTGATCAGACTCCTTCAGCTTCTCCGAGGAATTCAGAAAGAGTGGAGGTCTTTGAGACGACAGAGCAAGAAGTCACTTTGATGATAGCAGTTCCTATCGAAGTTGGCCTCCCTTGGAAACGTGCCATTTCGGTCGTGAAAGGGGACGGCTTGTCGGCTTGTCACGTTCCAGAACAGGTGCCTTTCCCTCATTCAGGCATGCCAAGCACGCTGCAGACTCCAGAGATCTGGGCGCAGGGCATTACCTACTCATGCCCAGTATCTCTCCTCGTGCTGTGGCCCTCAGAACGTGCCTCTCGGCCCACCTACCTGGCTGCTGACCAGTCCTGGCAACTGACTTCTGAAGATTCTGAGGAGGACAGTTCACAGTCCTGCTTCCATACCACCCCCCCAAGATAGAGAGCTGCCCTTATTACGGTCTGTAAGCCTTTGAGCCCTTCTTCCTTTGGGTTCAGCCCTAATCCTTTGCCCTTGGCCCACTGGCCAGCCAGTGGCTCAGAGCCCATTCAGGTTTCCACCACCCTGCCCCGCCCCGCCCGGGAACCCCTGTATTCCCAGTGCGCAGTAGTATGGGGACGTCTACACTCTGCCTCCATCCCCACGGCTCAGAACCCCCGGCAGCCTCATTGGCTTATAACCGGCCACTGGTTTGCAGCTAAAGAGAGGGTTTTGAGGTAGAGTGCACCCCCGGGCGACACCCAGTCGATGCACGGCCTCTCGCCCCTGGGAAGAGAGCGAGGAACCACGGCGCGGGGTGGAGTCAGCCGTGAAGTGCCCAGGCTCAGCCACGCGGGCACGTTCCCCACGGAGTTGGGTTCCTGTAAGTCTCAAGGCAACGGCCCCCTTCCCCCGTGAACAGGGGACCCCGACCAGGGCTATTTCCCTTGCTAGGTTTTGCTTCTTTTGAGAGAGACTAAAGCAGCTCAGAAGTAGCAGTTTCCTCTTCCTCTTGTAACAAATCACCGCACATGTGTGCCTTCAAACAACACAGATCTACCGCCTTCCAGACGGGAGGTCAGAAGTCCTCACGTCACGATACTGGCAGGGCTGAGTTCTGCCTGGAGGGTGTAAGGGAAGCAGCACGTCTTTGCCTTTTCCACCCGCCAGAGGCACCTGCTTCTCCTTCAAAGCCCCCCGTTTGGCATCTTCACACCTCTTCCTCTCTTCCTCCCATCACCTTCTTTGACCCCCCTGCCTTCTTCTTCTAGGACCCTGTGATGCCACCGGGCCCACCCAGATAATCCAGCTAATCCCCTAGTTCAAGACCCTAGTTCAAGGCCCTTTTCCTCTCCACCACAAGCTCTTCCTGGTTCTGTTCTGGTTCCCCTGGTCGCTCGTGTGGCCTCCTCCTCCCTCACTGTCAGCTTACCGGGAAGTCTGGTCGAGTTTCCTGCCTCAGGTGCCTCACATGTGCCCCCATCTGGATGGCCAGGGCAGTTTACTCTGAGACGGGAGTCAGCTGTCTGGCGGTTCTCCCCTGCGTGTGTCGTGCGAACCCTTCCACGGGATGAGGTCACACGTTACTCGCAAGGTGACGCCAGCAAAGGGGTGGCACCGGTCTCAGCGGAAGCGGAATGAAACCTCTTTTCTCATCCCAGTGACCTTCCCCGAGTCAACAGATGGAGTGGTGTGGCCCGTGGAAGAAACGCTCTACCTTCTGGACAGGCCCTCGCAGGGCCTGGCTTTATCGCTGCCACGTTTCTGCCTGTCCTGGTGTTTGATTCCAGCTGGGGATGGGAGGCAGAGGCCACCCGCAAAACACCTTGCCGCTTATGGCCTGGAATCTTCCCTGTCCTGGCATAAAGGGGCAGATGGTCCCCTTGTGACACCGCGTGGCTTCGCTGTCAGCCTGAGACTTTGCAGCGGAGTCCCAGCTCTGCAGGAGTTGTGTTGAGCAGGTGCCGTGCCCCACTGCAGTCCCTCCCGGGTTCTGAGGGGCCTTGGGGTTCCTTTCCTTCCCGGAGTCAGCCAGAGAATGAATAGTTCCAAAGGCACCTCTAGATCGCCCAACCTCTTTTAGCCAGCCAGACAGGACAGCTGGTAGTCTTTCCGTCTGCACCTCCCTGCGCCCCCCCCCCCCCCCGATATGTTTCGAGGAATATTCACTTAGCTCTTTCGCTGTGCCTTTGAAAATGAGAAACGTCAAACGTATTTCAAAGTGCGGATTAAAATAGAAACTAACTTTACTGAAGATGGGGAGGTGTGGCCCAGAGTTGACCCAGATCGCAGCTCTCCCACCATTGGGAGGAGAGTTCCTTCTGCCGCGCGTTCTCCTGTGGTCGAGTTAGACCGAGGCACTGGTCTTGTTTAAACGTCAAAGCCAAAGAGGTGAAACTTAAGAGATCCGTAGGATTTTGTAGGGGCTCGGCTGTCTTTGTTTTGTTTTTTGGGTTTGGGGAAATTTAAGGCCTGGCTTGTTGCTTTTCTAGCCCCAGGGCGTGGTATGGTCAGTGTAACGCAGCCGGATTTCCTCGTTCAGATGCTGATCACAGTGGGGCACAAGCGGAACGGATGGCTCAAGTGTGCATTTGAACCCATGTTTAAAATGCTGGGCGCGGGTAAGGAAAGTGAACAAATAGGCAGCTGAAGCTTGGTCTGGAACAACAGATGGGAGCAGCTGGGGTCTTTGAAGGTGAATTGAATCCATGGCTGGTTTTATGGGGTGAGTATGTAGGGGTGAATGAGCAGGGCAGACTTTGCCCCAGAGCCACTTAGGACTTGGAGGTGATACATTAGGCTTTGGGGAATCTTTGGAAGAGGGGGATTGATTTCGGTGTGTGTCCTTCTCTGGAGTTCATGGGACTCGTGCTGGGGTCCTCGTCACCTCAACCCAGAGGTTCTGCCTCTGAGGCTGGCCGACATCAGCCTAAGGAACCCTGCTTTTGCATAGCAGCTGCTCAGACACGTTGGGGAAGCAGGGAAGCTCCCAGGCCCCACAGGAGAAGTCTCTTCCTCGATTCATGCCTCCCCAGGTCTTCTGGGCTTTCTTACGTGACTTCGTTTTTTTGACATCCACTGTATTTTGGTCACTAACTTCATGAATGTCATGATTCATGGGAACGAGAGATGCCAGAGGCTGTATGGTTCATTCCTTCTTGCTGTGTGTTTCAGGGCGATGATTTTGTGCTGATGGCAAAAAAACAAAAAACAAAACAAAAAAAAACCAAAAAAAGCCAAAAACATTTAGGGAGCAGGCAAGCCTTTGCCCTGGTGCACACTCTGTCGCTGATTTCGCTTCTTACGTGAGAACAGTTTCATTTACTTAGTATCTTGATTTGACTTAGCTAGAAAATGCCCGTAGAGACATTTCACTAAGAAAGCAGTTCATTTACTAAATGTTGGCCTCATTTGTAATTGGAAAAGCTTTATCTCTCTGTTTTCAGATCCATGAACATTAGAGCGCAAAAATCTCCCGGGAGTATCATCTAATTGGAAAAAACAAGCTTTTATCGAGTTAAATCAAATTTTAATCACAAATAAATTTGAACATGGTTTTCCAGAATATATAGCTTTATACCATGACCTGGGTGATTATTACGTGGGGCTCCGAGATAAAAATGAAATGAAATGAAATGGACCAGAGTTGGGGAGGACACAGGGCTTCCCTGCAAAGCTGGCTCTCTGTTGCTGGTTTCCCTTCTCTCTGAACACTACATAGGCTTTGGAATGATTTTCCACTTTCGCTGCAGGTAGAACAAGTCAGCCAGTTGGCTGTGTTTATAGAGGCGGCTTTAGACTATCACAAACAGTCCACAGAGATTCTGCAGGAGCTACAGAGCAAGCTACAGATGCGGTGAGAACCTTTGCGTTCGTTACAAGCCCGGGCTGCAGGGTTGGACCCCATCAGAATCAATCCCTCTGTCTGTCCCATCGTCTGCTCCTTCCCACCATACCATCCTGTTTTGAATTTTCTTTAGCTGGCTTCCATGCTTGGGTGTGGGATAGCACTGAGAGAATACGGGGCTCTGGCCAATGGGACAGAGCCGGGAAGAGCAGTCTGGCAGGCTTTCTCCCTTTTCGTGTTTCTAAAGCCCTTTTCTGTGACCTGTGTTCAGGGCACCCAGACACAGTTGCTCACCTTACAGAACCGTCCTGGCTTCATGGCTGATTTGGGAACTTAAGCTGGGGATGGCGATGGCTTATACCTCCTTGCCAACATCTAGGGATGTGGAGAAGTGTGACACGATACTCAGAAAATATGTAAAAAGATGTGTTTTTACCTCACCAGTACAGATGTGAGGCCAAGTTCATACTACTGACTCTTAGAGGCGTTGAAAGAGTCCAAAATAACCTTCTGAATGATCAAAGAAAGACTGCTGTTTCTCTTAGCCTTTAATGATGCTGTGTTCTATACTTCTCTGAAAATCAGTAGTATCATACGTCGTGTGCCCAGTGACCCTATTAATTAAAGTAATGGGTTAACAGATCTACCCTTTCTCTTGACGGGGTTTTGTAACAGAATATTGTTTTTGTATGAGATTATGATAATGGGAGAACTGGGAGGGATGTTTGCTTAAATCAGTGCCAGAATTCTAGAGGGAAGACACAAGGTGGGGCTGGTCTCTGAAGCATCCAATTCGGTAGGCGGGGCGTGCGCGCAGCGCTCACGTGAGCGTGTTTGCGTAATCCTCTCTCTGTATGAGCAGAAGGAGAGAAAAGGCAGCCAACGCTGTGGAGTGTCCAGTGTAACCCTGGCGCCTGACCGATGCCTCAGTGACTCTTACGAGAGACACGCTCTTGCAGATACAAAGTTGAAAAACTCCACTGGGCACCTACACCTATCACTTTGAGCTACTCACGAATCAGTGCGTAAAAACCACCCCCGTCACGACTGCCACCCGTCACCCAAGTCTGTAGGCTCCTCAAGGCAGAGCAACTGTATGTCTGGAGACTCGGGCTTCTCCCTCGGAAGTCTGACCGGTCTCAAAATGCATATTTCAGAATATCGGCCGCATCCAGCGTTCCCAGACGAGAATATAAGCCCCGGCCCATAAAAAGGAGTCCTAGTGAACTCAATGGGGTGTCCACCACCTCATCAGCGAGGACAACAGGTAAGATGACCATTGTGTGTTGCTGAGTGTGCTCTTCAAGGAGGTGCTGCCCGAAGCTTTTGCTTACTGCTTGTTGCTGTATTTGGCGTGACCCTGTATTTGACCCTGACTTTTTTTCTTTGGCTGTTGGGTGAATCCCCTTTCCCGCCCCATTAGTGCCCCTTTGCCTGCTTCCTGGTTTTGGATACTTCTGTCAAGTTTTGAAAATCAGCACCAGGAAGAATTCCATCACTTACTGCCTTCTAATACGTTAAAACCTTGGCCGTGGAACCTTCGTGCTACATTATCCTCTGTCTTTACATTTTTAACTCTTTCAGAATATTTCCCTAGTTTTTAGAAAAGTGTGAACATTTGTTGAGCTCCTGCAAAAGCTAGGCACTGTCTTAAGTGCTGCATCATTATTTTTTAATTAGACAAATGACACATATGTATTTTTGGCTGAAAGGATCCAACAGAGAAAAACAACATTCAGGTGGTGTAAGTCATGCTGGAGGTCTTTTGGTCACCCCCTCCATCCCTGTCCCTTCCCTAGATGTAGCTGCTGTTAACAATTTGGTATGAGCACTGTCCTGTTTATGTGCACGTATACGCATACACCCGCACTATATACGCACAGTTTTAGATTATTTTCTGTTTCTCAGATACAAGATCTTACTAGGTGTATTCTTCTGCGTCTTGCTTTTGTAAATGCATCGCTATCTCTTGGAGTTATTACTGTGTCATGCGCATAGATCTATCTCTGTCCCACAATTTTTTAACGGCTTCATAGTTTTCTGTTATATGTTACCATGTCCCTCTTAGTGGACGCTAAGGTTGTTTCCAATTATGTGCTAAAAACAGTATACTTTCATCTGCCTCCATGTGCTCATGGCAAGTCTTTCTTGGAAGTGGAATCCTGAGTTAGAGAGAATGCAAATTAGAAGTGATAGTAGCTATTGCCAAATTACCTTTCAGAATGGGCACAGTACTTTTGATGTAGTAATGCCTGTTGCCCCACACCCACACCATTCGACTTCCATTTTTGCCAACCATTCATGGGTAAAAAATTGTATTCTGCCTTCCTTGTCGTAAATAGGGAAGTTGAACGTTTTTTTCCTCTCTATATTTTAGTTTGCCATTTGTATTTTCTCATGTCTGAATTGTCTGTTCGTGTAATTTATTTGTTTTTTCTTTTAGTCATTTACTTTGTCTTATTATTCATAAGAATCCCTTACATATGGGGATATTGATAGCTTTTTTTTTTCTGTAGTTTGTTGTTGTGTATGTGTGTGTGTTTCATTTTTTGTTTTTTGTGTTTTGTGTTCTCGTTTTTTAGTTTTATTTAAGTGATCTCTGCGCCCAACCTGGGCCTCAAACTCACGACCCCAAGATCAAGAGTCACATGCTATTCCTACTGGGGCCAGGTGCCCCAGAGTTGTGTTTTTAGAGTTCTTTATATATTGTAAACACAAGTCCTTTTTTTTTTTAATTTTATTTATTTATTTATTTATTTATTTATTTTCCAACGTTTATTTATTTTTGGGACAGAGAGAGACAGAGCATGAACGGGGGAGGGGCAGAGAGAGAGGGAGACACAGAATCGGAAACAGGCTCCAGGCTCTGAGCCATCAGCCCAGAGCCCGACGCGGGGCTCGAACTCACGGACCGCGAGATCGTGACCTGGCTGAAGTCGGACGCTTAACCGACTGCGCCACCCAGGCGCCCCATGTAAACACAAGTCCTTTGACAAATACGTGGTTTGAAAATATTTTCTTTCACTCTGTAGCCTTTTATTCTCTTAATAGGGTTTTTGATAGAGCAAAAGTTTTTAATTTTGGTGCAGTCCAATTTCTCATTTCTTCCTTTTAGGATACATGCTTTTGGTGTGAAGTCTTAAGAATCCTTTGACTGGCCCAAGATCCTAAAGATGTTCTTCTGTGCTTTTTCCCCAAAGTTTCACACTTGCACATTTTAGTCCATGGTCCACTTTGAGTTAATTTTTGTATGACACTGAAGTTGAAGTCTCATTCGCCCATGAATTTCAAACTTCTCTGCAGCACATCTGCCCGTGGGAGCTACACGGTCTGGATTTTCTTCCAATGCTATCACTATCCTTTCAGATTTTTTTTTTCAATTAAAAAATAAAAATGATGGGACTAATATGTGTATATAGTCCTAAAAAGAAAATGGTGCTACAAGGCCTTTAATGAAAAGCAGCTGTCTCCCTTTATGCCCTCTCCCCATCTTCATTTCCTGTTCTCGGAGGGAAGCACTTTCATCTCTTTGTTGGCTATTTAGCTCCATTGTTCTAAATAATATGCTGTTAGTTCTTGATTTTTTTGGTTTGGGATAATATCTGTGGTTTCCTGATACGGCAGATGAGCTCTTTGCTCCCTGTCCTCGGCCCCCCGTACACTTCCCCGTCCCACTTCCTCCTTCCTCCTTCCAGGTTACTCATAATCACCATTTTCGTTGTAGAACCATCACTTTGATCATGCAGAACTCTTACGGTGCCTCCCCTCTGCGCCTCGTTGTTGTGTTCAGTGTGGTGGCCTCTGCTGCTTGAGGGAGACACGGGCGGGCCCGTGACATTTCTGGCTGCTCTTGGGTGACTCACTGGAGTGTGTGAATGCAGGCACACGCAGCACTCAGAGCGCTGCCTCATGTAACAGTCACCGTGCCATCTGGATTTGAAGCTGGGCTTCCCCATCTCAAGCTCTGGCCTGTTACGAGTGTGAAGATTGGTGTCAGGAAAGGGGTTGTAGTTGGCCTCTCCTCTCTTTTTCCGGCTACCACTTCTGTTCTTAAAGCTCCAGGGAGCATATTTCCAGCTCTCTTACAAGTCTTTTTAAATGTCTCTCTCCCTCGGGGTACCTGGTAGCTCAGTTGGTTGAGCGTCCCAACTCTTGATTTTGGCTCAGGTCATGATCGTAAGATCATGGGATTGAGCCCTGCGTTGGGCTCCACACTGAGCATGGAGCCTGCTTGGGCTTCTCTCTCTCTCTCTCTCTCTCTCTCTCTCTCTCTCTCTTCTCTCTTCTCTCTTTCTGTCTCCCTCCCTCCCTCCCTCCCTCCCCTTCCTCTGCCCCTTTCCCCTGCTCGCACTCTCTCTAAAAAGAAAAACATCTCTCTCCCATGACTTGTTGTGAAATAAGAAAAACATAAGACATCCCCCTCCTTCAAGCTCTCCAGAAATTTCTCTAAAAACCCTTTCTCATCTCCATCTCCTGACCCATCTATAGCATAGATGAGTTTGGGGTCAAGAGTGGTGAAAACTGGTTTCCCATCTCTTCTGGTTTGGTTTGTGTGTTTGCAGGTTCTACGTGGCGGTCTCATGGGCATCCATTTTTCTTTTTTAAATAGTTCTGGAGCCTTAGATAACGACTTTGATTTTCGTATCCTATAACAACCATTTATAATGTCATGAGCATAAAAATAATATTCACAGCAGTATCACATAGTGTTCTGTCGTTACATTTCCATTGTCATTCATACTTCTGTTGTCTTGCTTGCTCTGGCCTCATCGTAAGTCTTGAAGTAGGGCGGTGTTAATTCTCTAGCGTGGCTTCTCTTTCAAAGTGGTTGGGCTGTTCTAGTAGCATTTCCATGTGAATTTTAGCATCCGCGTTTTCATTTTTACAAAACAAAGCATGCTCAGGTTTTGAATTGGTTGAGGTTGAACCTGTACATCAATTTAGGGGGAATTTACAACTTAACAACATGGGCCTTTCCAGTCTTGAACACAGCCTACTTTATTTTCCACTTATTTAAGTTTTATTAATTTCTCCAGCCATGTTTTACTATTTTCAGCAGATAGGTCTGGTACATTTTTATTTATTTTTATTTTATTTATTTATTTATTTTTTTTTATTAAAAAAAAATTTTTTTTTCAACGTTTATTTATTTTTGGGACAGAGAGAGACAGAGCATGAACGGGGGAGGGGCAGAGAGAGAGGGAGACACAGAATCGGAAACAGGCTCCGGGCTCCGAGCCATCAGCCCAGAGCCCGACACGGGGCTCGAACTCACGGACCGCGAGATCGTGACCTGGCTGAAGTCGGACGCTTAACCGACTGCGCCACCCAGGCGCCCTGGTCTGGTACATTTTTAAATCAATCTCTCAATACTTCAAAAATTTCATAGGATTTTAAATAGCATTTTAATAAAATTTCAGGTTTTAACTTCTTATTGCTAGTGTATAGGTATACAGTTGGTTTTTGTGGATTGGTCTCATTTCCTGCCATGTTGCTAAATTCACTTATTAGTTCTAGCAGCTTTTTTGTAGATCCTGTAGTTTTTCTATAAAGATGATCATGTCATCCACAAATGAAGGCAATCTTACTGGATGTCAGGATGGCTTTTATTTGTTTTTCTTGCCTTTTTTGCACTTGCTAGAACCTCTGGTATCATGTTGACTAGGGGAGTTGGAGTGGACATGCTTGCCTTGTTCTTGATACGAGAGGAGTGGCATTCGGCATCTCATAGTTAAGTATGATGTTAGCTGTAGATTTTTCATAGATGTCTTTTTTCAGATTGAATTCCCTTCCAGGCAGGCATAGTTTGCTGGGAGTTTTTTTATCAGGAATGAATTTTAGATTTTGTCAAATGCCTTTTTTGGCATCTGTGGAGATGATAATATGTTTTTATTTTAGTTTGTTAGCATGGTGAGTTCGGTTAAATTAATTAAAGCGGTCTTATATTCATGGGGTAAACCCTTTGTGAGAAAGGTTGTGTGTTTTTTTTTTAAAGTAAACTTAATTTTAGAATAGTTATGGGTTTATAGAAAAGTTGCAGAGACAGTACACAGCATTCGTATATACCCGTAACTGTTTCCCTTGATGTTTTTCTCCCCTTATTATTAACATCTTACTAGTTTGGTAATCCAGTGAGACTGTATTGATACATCATTAACCAAAGTCTGTACTTTATTCACATTTCCTTAGTTTTTACCTAATGTCCTTTTTCTGTTCCAAGATCTCCTCCAGGACACTGCATTGTATTTAGTCATCATGTCTGCTTAGACTCTTGACTGTGACAGTTTCTAAGACTGTCTTTGTGTTTAATGAGCTTGGCAGTTTGGGGGAGTAGCGTTCAGATATTCTGTAGAATGTTCCTCAGTTGAGATTTGTCTCGTTTTTTTTCAGGATGAGACGGGGGATTTGGATGTGGAGTCAGGGTCACACCACAGAGGCCAGGTGCCATTCTCGGGGTATATTCCATCAACACGAATTATTTATTACTATTGATGTTAATTGTAACTGATGCTGTCGTTGACCCCCTGGCCAACCCAGTGTTTCTCAGCTTTCACTGTAAAGTTACTCTTTAAAATAAATGTTTCCCTGTGCAGAAGTTTTTTTAACCACAAATTAAATTTCCTTATAGATCTCAGGCTATTGAGGGCATCTGTTTCTTCTGGAGTGAGCTCTGGTAGTTTGTGTCTTTCAAGGTATTAGTCCATTTCATCTAAGTTGCCAGATTTACTGGCATAAAGTTGTTCATATATTCCCGTATTTTCCTTGTAAGCTCTATAGAGTTTGTAGTGATCCCACTGCTCTCGTTTCTGATAGAAAATTTGTATCTTCTCTCTTTTTTTCTTGATCAACCTGCCTATTGATGCCTCGGTTTTATTGCTGTTCTCAAAGAACCCGTTTTCTGTTGCATTGATTTCTCTCTTGCTTACCGTTTTGTAGCTCACTGAGTTCCGCTTCGATCTTTGTTATTTCTTCTCTTTTGGATTTCGTTTGCTCTTCTTCATGTAATTTCTTGAGGTAGAAGCTGAGGTCACTGCGTCCTTTCTTCCTTCCTAATCTGTGTGTTTAGTGCTGGTCTTTCCCTCGAAGTACCACCATTAGCGGTAACCCGTAGCTCTTGGTGTGTTTTCATTTTCGTCCTCTTCGGAGTACTTTCTAGTTTCACGTTTGATATCGTCTTTAACCCATGGTTTACTTCCCTACATTTGGAGGATTCTCCAGATACCTTTCTGTGTTAGATTTCTAATTAATTCCATTTTGGTCGACGACGTAGTCCGTGCGAACTGTACCCTTTAACATTTTTTGAGACTTGTTTTATGGCCCGGAGTAGAATCCATCCTGGTAAATGTTCTTGACTTGAAACGCACGTGGATTCTATTCGTGTTGGGTAGAGTGTTCTACAAATGTCAATTAGGTCACGTTGCCTGATAACGTAGTTCAAGTCTCCTGTGTCCTTATGGATGTTTTGCCTATTCTTTTCTATTAATTTTCAGGTGAGGGGTATTGGATGCCTGACCCTAGTTGTGAAGCTGTCTTTTCCTCCTGGCAATTCTAGCAAAATTATGGGAAGATCGGTTATATTCCCCTACTCGCCCTTAGTTCTCACTGACCCTTTAAATGTGATTATTCATATTGTTTTTAATGACGGGAAAAAATCGTTAATGCTTTAAATATTCTTCTCTATTGTCTCTTGAGTTTTCCTTTTTAAAATCCTATTAGATGTTGAAACTTCTGGCTCTTCCTCTTTGGCTCATCGTTTTCTTCTTGCTTTCTCTGTCCGTGTTGTTTTCACTCTGCCCTCTGGGGAGATTTCACCTTTTATATTTTGTTTCTTTGACTGTTCTGTACCCATTCATTTATTTAGCCCATCTACTGAATTTCTTTTTCCAAGTGAATTAGCTTCCCGCTGGTAACAAATTACCACACGTTGTATGGCTTGAAGTAACACACATTTATTCTCGGTCTTACAGTCTTACAATTCTGGAGGTCAGAAGTCTTAAATCAAGGTGTCGGTGTTCCTGGCTCTGGGGGAGAATCTATTGTCTCTTCCACCTTCTAGAGGCTGTCTTGTAGCCTTGGCTTGTGGTCCCTTTTTTATGTTCAAAGCCGGCAGTTTACGATCTTCAAAACTATCTGACTTCTGCTTCCATTGAAGATACATCTCCTTCTCTGACTCTGACCCTCCTGCCTTCCTCTTATAAGAACCCATACAGGTGATCACGTTGTGATAAAATTGGACTCGCCCTCATAATTCAGAGTTATCTTTCTGTCTCCAGACCTGTAATCACATCCTCAAATTCCCTTCTGCCATCTCAGGAAGAAATCTACAGGTCCTGGGGGATTAGGATGTAGACATCTTATGGGCTGGGGGTGAAATGGTTATTATTCTGCTTATCACCCCAACATTCTAATTTTTTAATTTTAAGATTGAATTTTACAAGTAATTAGATTCTTCATATCCCTTTGAGAATATGAATTAAGCTTTTACAAGTCTGCATGTGATGTCTCTGTTAATTCTCATCTCTTTGTATGTTTCTTGGCATCTGGTATCTATTTTACGAAGCTGTCTCTCATCCGGCACTGGATGTTCATGCCTCTGTGCACAGTTTTTTATTTGGGATTTCATGTCGGTTTGCCCATAGTGCTGTGTCTGTGCCTGCTGGGTCTACTGAGTGAGGTGCACCGGTTTCGGGTTTTGTGGGTGTTTGCACCCTCAGGGCACTGCCCCGACTTCGTGTTCAGGTCCCTGCGCTCACTACTCCTTCCTGGGGGCAGATGCCTTGGCCCCCAGGTGCTTGGTACAAACCTAGAATGGGTGGGGGGGACTCCCCTGGCCGCTCTTTTCCCAGAAGGCCAGCCGGTCACCCAGCTTCCAGTAGGCACGGAGTCTGCTCTTCGGGCATCTTTGGGGCCCAGTCTGGAGCATCCCTGTTTGGGAACCATTTTGAGTTTAATTTCTTCCATCTGCCACCTTCCCACTCTCAAAATATCCCTTGTGTTCTTTGTCATTTTTGGTCTGCCAGTGGTGTTCATTCTTGTCTCCGAACTTCACTTGGAAACTTAAAACATACCTACTTTGTAATTGCTGGCTATTCAGCATTAAGGCCAGGCTGCAGCCTGTACTCAGTCTGCTGTATCAGCGCAGGCCTCTCTCGGGTTGTGCGGTGCCACACGTCCCCCTAGATGCGTCTCTCTGCTGCTTATTGCCTAATGCCTGGCGCGGCTCTAGGTGCTGAGTGGTGCAGGCCTAAAGGACCTTGAGTGACACCGTAAGAAAAGCATCCTTCTCCCACTCCTTGACACCAGTTGGTCTTCTTGTTTTGTTTTATTTTGTTAAAAAAAAAAGGACCCCAAAGTGCAGCCGGTGCTCAACAAAACGGGGTCTTCTCACTGATGCAGCAGCCCAGGAGAACACTCTTAGATGGGCTGTGTTCACGTCGTCCGCGGAGCCCCCCACCCCACCCGGGCTGGGCTGATGGCCTCTCCGCCAGCCTCACCGCGTGGCTTCCGCACCATCCTGGCCGTTGCCACGCCAGCCACCAGGCAGGGGAGAAGGAACAGGCTAGACGCTGCCTCTCGAGCCCGCGAGGTGGGAGTGACACACGCATTCGCGGTCCTGGGAGACCTGGGTCGGACGCCCGCGGGCGGTGGCGGAGCCGGGAGTGCGGTCTCTGGCTGGACGGCCACCCGGTTCCCATGGGGACATGTGGCAGACACTGGTCCCTGAGGGACGCGGGATTCTGCTGGACAGGCGTTGCCAGCACCCCGTCGCGCGGCCGTGGCAGAGGTCCCTTGATTAGACGCTGGTCCTGCTCTCGGGAAGGAGCAGGGGACCTCCCTTGGCCCGGGCCCTGTGGTCCCGAGATCTGCCCTCTCCGGGGTCCTTCGTATCGTCCACACCGCACTTCACGTCGGAAGCGGACCATGGAGCCCGCCCCCTTGCAGAGTTGCGCTCCCTGTGCTGAGGGGCCTTGCAGGGGCCCTTCAGGCTTCAAGAGATGCAGACGTGTTCAGGTTCCACCTGTTCTCTTCCTTTCACGCCTGGTGCCTCCGGAAACTCTGCCTCCTGGCTGGTGACCACCCCCGCGGCCCTGTCCTAGACGTAGCTCCTCCGGCCACCTTCTTTCCTCCTCTTCTTGTCGAGCCTTTTGCTTTTTAATTTAAATTCAAGTTATTGATTGATTGAGCACTGCAGCACCGGTTTCAGGCCCAGTGATTCCTCGCTCCCATCCAACACCCAGTGCTCCTCCCAGCAAGTGCCCTCCTCAGCGCCCATCCCCCATCTAGCCCCGGCGCCCCCCTCCCCTCCCCTCCCCTCCAGCAACCCCCAGTCTGGTCTCTGTATTTAAGAGTCTCTTATGGTTTGCCTCCCTCTCTGTTTTTACGTTAGTTTTCCTTCCTTTCCCTGTGTTTATCTGTTGTGTCTCTTAAATTCCACATAGGAGTGAGATCATATGATATTTGTTAAATCAAATTTCTCTGACTTATTTTACGTAGGATAATATACTCCAGTTCCATCCACATTGTCGCAAACGGCCAGATTTCATTCTTTTGGATTGCCGAGTAATATTTACATTGTATGCGTTTACCACATCTTTATCCGTTTGTTTGTTGATGGACATTTGGGCTCTTTCCATACTTTGGCTATTGTTGAGAGTGCTGCTAGAAACGTTGGGGTGTATGTGCTCCTTCGAAACAGCACACCTGTATCCCTTGGATAAATACCTACCTAGTAGTGCATTTGCTGGGTCGGAGGGTAGTTGTATTTTTAATTTTTTGAGGAACCTCCACACTGTTCTCCAGAGCGGCTGCACCAGTTTGCATTCCCACCAACAGTGCGAGAGGGTTCCCGTTTCTCCACATCCTCTCCAGCCTCTATAGTCTCCTGATTTGTTCATTTTAGCCACTCTGGCCTGTGTGAGGTGGTATCTGAGTGTGGTTTTGATTTGTATTTCCCTGATGATGAGTGATGTTGGGCATATTTTCACGTGTCTGTTAGCTCTCTGGGTGTCTTTGGAAAAGCATGTACTTATGTCTTCTGCCCATTTTTTCACCGGATTATTTGTTTTTTGGGTCTCGAGTTTGGTAAGTGCTAGCTAGATTTTGGATACTAACCCTTTATCGCACGTGTCGTTTGCAGATGTCTTCTCCCGTTCCGCCGGCTGCCCTTTAGCCTTTCTTAACCTGTGAAGGTTACCTTGAGGCTGTCTGAGTCAACAGGGGACTAGGAGTGGGGAGGCAATACTTTTAACTTCATCCTTGCCGCAGGACTGGGTCCTTCATTTGGTTTAGAGAAGTCTCAGATGATTTGGGATAACACCTTGCTCATCAAGCAGTTAGCTTTTCTTTTTTTTTTTTTTTTCAACGTTTATTTATTTTTGGGACAGAGAGAGACAGAGCATGAACGGGGGAGGGGCAGAGAGAGAGGGAGACACAGAATCGGAAACAGGCTCCAGGCTCCAGGCTCTGAGCCGTCAGCCCAGAGCCCGACGCGGGGCTCAAACTCACGGACCGCGAGATCGTGACCTGAGCTGAAGTCGGACGCTTAACCGACTGCGCCACCCAGGCGCCCCAAGCAATTAGCTTTTCTAACACACTGCAATCCAACCTCGGCTCTTTTCTCTCCTCCCTCTTACTTTTGCTTGCAAACTGGGCAGTTCTTGTTGTCTCTCTTACAGCAATTTGTGGCAGCACCACGGAGCGGCGAACACGCACTAGCGTTCTGTTTTATCCATCTTTTTTCTTTCGAGCTGCTGGCACGTGATATGCTCTCCGACTGGTCATAGGCCAAAGTGTCAGCAAACACTTTGCCACGACCCAGCGAGGTCATGGCTTCACGCCTGTTATACCCGCGTCTTCCTCATCACCTCCTGCCCGCAGAGTCAGCACCACAAGTCTCGTGGTGGCAAGACCCCACTTCTGGCACCGTGTTGTGTCAGTTAGGTAGTAGTTGCTGTTGTGTGGACACTCCAGGAAGCAAGTGTTCAAAAAAGGTAGAAATTTAGACTGGGAGCCCAGGCCAGAGATTCCCCTTTAGGAAATGAGCCCCACATGGCTCACGTCTCTTCCACTCCCAGTCTGGCAGGAGCGGAGCCTGATGGCCTCACTTGGCTGCAGAGGCTGAGTTGAGGGCGGCGGGGGGGGAGGGGGGGTGTGGGGAGAGTCACATCCTACCTGTATTGATAATCCTGGGGAAGAAGGGAAGAGTGGGTTTCGTGGTTAGCTCGTGGCTCGTACCACACTCACCGACCACACACTTGTGGAAGAAGACATCTGTTCTGTCTCGCTGACCTCCCTGTAGGTCCCACATAATTCATTTCTGTGAGAGTGTGGTCCCGCGTCGGTGCCCACGCTGCTTGTGGGAAGGCGTATTAAGGTAAGCGAGAGCTGGCAGATGTCTTCCGTCGGGGGCCGAGTGGTAAATACTTTAGGCTTCGTGGGCCGTACGGGCTCTGTTGTAACCACGTGACTTGGTTACAGTGGGAAGGGCCGTACACAGCGTGGAAATGAATGGGCAAGGCTGTGTTCCATTAAAACATTATTTGGCCTGCAGGCTATCATCCGTCGACCCCTGGGGTGACTCACTGGGAAATCAATTTAGCGGTATCTATCAAAATTAATAAAAATGTTTATGCATTCTCAGTGGCTTCATGCCCGGACATGTGTCCTAAGGAAATAATTTAAGCAACAGCATATTCCCCGTTCTGTTACACCACTGTCTAGAGAAATAAAAAGTTATAAGTGAAAATAACCTAATGGCCAGCATTCATTTATATATATTTGTCTGTAATAGGGCAACGGTACATCAGAGGGGTTGTTATGCAGCTACTTAGACTTATTACTGTGGACATTCCGTAGATGCATAAGCCTGTGTATGGTCTGAAAATTGAGTGGAAAAGAGACGCAAACTTGTAAGTACCCTGCGATTGCAGTTCTGCAAATCGGTATCTGTGAAGACCAGGTTAGATGGTGGTAGGATCACGGACAACAGTTTCCTTTCTTTCCGAGATACTCTTTCAGTTGTGTTTTGATAAGAACATTCAAATAAGAACATTTGGATAAACCTCCAGGAAGCTCAGTGCCGGGTGTGAGGAGAGGATCATGGGGACCATTAACGCGACTGCATCTGGCTCACGTGCTTCTCCTCCCCTTGGGCCACGGCAGCCCTGTACCCTCATTCGCTTGGGACAGTCCCCGTAAACTGTCCCAAGACAGTCCCATCTCCGTCACTCTAGTTCAGTTTGTAGTAACGCCCCGCTTTTACTCTCGGAAGTTCTCCCGTTTGGATGACAATATATTGTTTCCCTAGTGTTTGTGGCTTTGCTTCTCTACTTCTGGTCCAGAAACACGAGATTCTGAATACATGTATTATTATAAGCCACTTCACAATTTCTGTTTGAAAAGAAGCGGGATATAAAAAACTAAAAACTTTGAAAGTGAGTCCGACCCCAGGCTGCCCATCACCCCCACCCCCCCCCCCCCGCCCCCTGCACCGTATTGTGTCTGAGGGAAGCCCAGTTAGCAGGAGCCAGGGGCCAGCTCCCAGGATGCCATGCTCTCATTTGCTAGGAGAGAAAACTCAGCTCTCCTTTGCGAGGGGGTGTCCTCGCCTACCTGGAGGATGCTAACTGGACCTCTCAGACTGACAGTGTGAAAAGCACTGTACTCTGGGACAGTGAAGGTGGATTTTAACTAAAGCATCACTTAAGGCCATAAGGACGTAGCATTGGAGTGCCAGAAATATGCCAGGTATCATTATTTGATGCTTTATATACAGAACTCATTTCATGACCGTAACAACATTTCAAGGAAGTGGTAATAGTAGAAAATAAGAGAGTAACAAATAATAATATAACAACATAGCAGTTACACTTCCTGAGTACTTACTGTGGGTCAGGTAGTGTACGAAATACTTCATACACATTTCTTAGATTGTTGTTATGCACGTTTTGCAGATGCGTAAGTGGAGGCTCAGAGGGGTTAAGTGAGATCTTTCTCAAGGCCACAGAGCCAGTAAGTAGCAGTGCTGGGCACTTTCCCTCACAGATATTTCACTTTATATCATTAAGAAGGAATCCGGGGCAACGTTTAAAACGTCCAAGAGCATTGGGGATGATTTATTTCCAAGATTCTTGATCGCAGGGACGCTGCAGCCAGCAGGTGGTCGCACAGGGAGTTGGTCGTATGCATCTGACCTGGAAGAAGAAAACGCGGATAGGACAGCGAGTTCCCTGGCTTTCTCGGCCAGACTATGCATGTCAGTGCTTTCGTCCCCTCCTTCTTGGCCAGTAGCTAGGCCCCTGGGCAGATTAAGTTGTTAGAAGGGCCGTGGTCGGCCAGAGACCAGACCACAGATGTGCAAGAGATGGTCTCTGGGAGGCTCCCGGTCTAGCTGCCGGATTCTCGGGTGCTGCAGGCTCCGAGTGCCACCGTTCGACGCATGCCTGTGCCTTCCCAGGCTGCCTCTCCGAAATCGCCCCTGGCAGGAGCCTGGGCCCCGGACTCCAGCATCGGGCTTCGGTGATTTGTGGGTGGAATCTGCGAGCGTAAGGGGGTCCTGTACTGTTTGTTTCTGGGCCACGGTTTCAAAAGAAAATGGCATTTTATAGCCTGTATCAATGGGAAATTACTTTCCATCAGGATTCTGGATGATTTGCACATAATGTTTATAAAGTGAAGGAAAAATGTCAAGCATTTCACTAACAATTTAAAGCGAAGCTCGCAGGACTCTGCCAGGAACGAATTCCAAGAACATTTTCTCCGTCGTTTCTTTCTAAAGGAAAAGGGGGAGGTGAAAAGGGTGCAGGTCAATCAGGCACAATCCATGGCGGGACTGAGATGGAATCTTTGATAACATCATTTCTCGCTGCTTAAGAGAATGAATAGAACGAGCCAGGAACGGAGAAGGGGGAGGGGGATGGTGGTGGAAGTCACGTGTTGAGATGATGAATTGCAGAGCCCCGCTGTCGCCCTGGCTTGGAGAAAGCACCGCCCGGCCGAGCCCGTGAGTGCAGGGTCACGCCGCTTCACCGGCATGTGCTGCCCCTGGGTCCCCAAAGACACGAGGGGGCCAAGAAAAGTCTCCAGGCTGAAACGTGTGCCTGGGTTGTTCCCAGAAAACCCTGGGTTTTGCAGAAAATAGTGTAGGAGTTTGTAACCTGTGCTCAAGTATCTTCCTGGCTCATTGTTACCGGGCCCCACGTTGTCACTTAGTGCGTTACAAAGTATAGGGGCGCCTGGGTGGCTCCGTCGGTTGAGCGTCTGACTTCGGCTCAGGTCATGATCTCAGGGTTTGTGAGTTCGAGCCCCGTGCCGGGCTCTGTGCTGACAGCTCGGAGCCTGGAGCCTGCTTCGGGCTCTGCCTTCTCCCTCTTTCTCTGCCCCTCCCCAACTTGTGCGCGCTCTCTCTCTCTCTGTCTTTCTCTCTCTCTCTCAAAAAAAAAAAAAAGCATTAAAAAAAATTTAAGAACCCTCTAAGTTACAGTAATACTTGGCTGTCCTATCTGTTGGGTATACTTTCTTCAGTTTGTTGTTGTTTCTTCTAAGTTCTCTTTAACATAAAGGTAAGAACAGGGGCGCCTGGGTGGCTCGGTCGGTTTAGCGTCTGACTTTGGTTCAGGTCATGAGCTCGCGGTCCGTGAGTTCGAGCCCCCACGTCGGGCTCTGTGCTGACAGCTCGGAGCCTGGAGCCTGCTTCCGATTCTGTGTCTCCCTCTCTCTCTGCCCCTCCCCAGCTCATGCTCTTTCTCTCTCTCTGTCTCTCTTTCTCTCTCTCTCAAAAATAAGTAAAACATAAAAAAAAAAAGACAAGGTATATTTTATGTTTTTTATCAACTCGATTATGTGTGGAGGGTTCCCCCTCCCACTTGGGTTCTTAAAGAGGGTGCCACTTTATATATTCACGATTTAGTGTTAATATGCTCCGGCCTGAGATGGGCTGAGATCCGTGAACAAGTGTGGGCTGCGAGTGCATGCCGTAGGCGTTTCAGAGCAAGGCAGAATAAATCTCTCAAAGGGCCTATGTGAAGACAGTCCAACTCCCTTCAGGTATAAAGGAGACTTTTATAAAGTTCTTGACGCTTCTCAGAGGGGCTCGGAAATCCCGTCTCGAGTCTGAGTCGTTCCCCCTGTTGGGGCAGAATCTCTGGGATTACGTTAGAAAATAAACATCTCTTCCAAAGTAAAGTGTGAGGCTTGAAACTTGAAGAAGACGAGCACTTTGCAAATAGAAATATGTGCTTTTTTTTTTTTTAACCTAAATTTCCAAAGAGGAAATTAAAATGTCACTTAACAGCGAAAGTGGTGATTGCTTCGTGGGCAGGTTGGTTTTTACTTTTTCTTCTTTCCCTCCCACAATTTTCTTGCTTGTTGCCCTCCCCACACATCCGTTTCTGTATACTATCAGCGGTGGGTCAGTCAGTGCTATTGACAGGAGAGAAATAAACAAGGAAGTGCAGGAGTCCTGTATTGTAGCTCAGATCCATGAGCTGTGTGACTTTGGGTGAGTTTCTTAACATCTCTGGGCTAATTTGACCTTGTTCCTGAGTAAAATGATCGGCTATAACACCTTCCAAGTTTCTTTCCCAGCTCACTCTGTGGCTGTAGTAATTATCTTTTATGAGCACCTGACATTCTTAAACACTTGAGAAGTGTACAGACTTGAACATTTTTGTATGTTCTGTGTTTAAAAAATATTTCTTTAAAAAGGTGAAATTGAACCATGATTCTTATTGTTGATCAGCAGCCATTGATTCGAGAAAGGAGAAAAGCCCTTCTCTTATTTTTCCTCCGAAGGAAGCTTTAGAGGGAAAGGCTCACTCCCTGCAGGGAATGGTTTCCTGTAATTCTTCGAAAAAGTCTATGAAAAGAGGTTTCCAAAAGCTGTAAGATGTAACTTGTAACTTAGTTGTGGCAAGTTTAATACTACTTGGCTGAGATGGTGATACGATTCTGTTATCTCAAACGCTGCATATTTAAAAATGTCGATATTTTGCAAGGTGTTTAAGCTAAATTTTAAAATGTCATTATCTAAATATTAATATAGGTACTTATATATTTTTAAATGTTTATTTATTTTGAGACAGAGGGCTGGTGAGCAAGCTGGGGAGGGACAGAGAGAGGCAGAGGCAGAGGCAGAGGCAGAGGCAGAGAGAGAGAGAGAGAGAGAGAGAGAGAGAGAATCCCAAGCAACTCTGTGCTGTGAGCACAGAGCCCGACGTGGGGCTTGATCCCATGAACCACGAGATCGTGACCTCATGACCTGAGCTGAAATCAAGAGTCAGACACCCAACTGAGCTACCTGGGCACCCTGGTACTTACATTAAAAAAAAAAAGTGTAGAAGTGGATTGTGTCCCGGGTGACACATAGGGCACCCGTATAGCACAAATCCAGGGGACTGTACCTCGGAGTCCTGTCTGATGCCCCCTGGAATTATCCAGTGGGTGTGGCCCCAGGTGCAAATTCTAATGCCAGATTATGAGGATGAGGATGAGAGACTCAGGGAAAGGGTAAGAAAACAGTGCCAGGCTGGTGATAAGTGGCTGACACCGGACCTCTAGGACAGGTGCACAAAGGGGGGAGGCGAGTCTAGTCACGGGGACGCCAATGGGCAGTAGCCACTGCTTGGTGCCCGGGGCTGTGGGCCCAGAATAGCCAGCCTTTCTGATTTTTTCAAGAGAAGCCAGAAATCATATATTTACGAGCAATCTCCTGAGTTTTAAAAAAAAAAAAATTTTTTTTAACATTTATTTATTTTTGAGACAGACAGAGAGAGCATGAACAGGGGAGGGTCAGAGGAAGAGGGAGACATAGAATCTGAAACAGGCTCCAGGCTCTGAGCTGTCAGCACAGAGCCCGACGTGGGGCTCGAACCCACGGACCACGAGATCGTGACCCGAGCTGAAGTCGGACGCTCAACTGACTGAGCCACCCAGGCGCCCCAATCAATCTCCTGATTTTTAAGTGTTGGCATCTAATCCATACTATACGAAGCGAGGAGCAGAGCAAAGGAAACACATCTGCAGGCTTGGCCCCGTGCCGGTGGCCAGGAAGCCACCTGTGATTAAGGCCACCGTTTGTTTTCTGCTTTCCCTTCACTCGGAGTGGCGAAGGGGACCCACAGACGCTGGGCCTGATGGTCACAGAGGGTCACCTCCCAGGCCTGGTTGTCACAGAGGGCCACCTCCCAGGAAGCTTCCATAAGTACAGGGGCCTCAACTTTCGAAATTACATCTCAGGACAAGCAAGGCTGTGCAGGGTGGAGGGCACACGCCTTACTGGTCACACCGGGGTGTTGCAGTCTTCATCAGCTGGGGAGGACTGGTATTAAGGGTAAAAGAAATCACACATGCTCATTTTTATAGACGAGAGTAGAATCATGAAGCTTGAGTTCCGCTGACCAGCAGTTTCAACAAGTCACATCTCCTGTGGATGAACACAGATGTCTTATTTCTAGAAAGACAGTTCGTAGACTTCAGTAGATTTGTCTTAGCTAGCTGGGCATCTGTCGCAGAACACCACAGACCAGGGGCTCAACCAACACACTTAGTTCCCACAGCACTGGAGGCTTGAGGTCCAAGGTCACGGTGCCAGCAGATTCCGTGGCCGGTGAGGGTCCGCTGCCTGGTTTGCAGACGGCTGTCTTCTTGTTGTGTCCCGACATGGTGGCTCGGTCCCATTCCTGCGGGTCCACCGTCGTGACCTGATCACCTCCCCAGAGTCCCACCTCCACTTACCACCACACTGGGGACTAGGCTTCAGCGTATATGCATTTGTTGGACATTCAGTCCGTAGCATTAACCACAGATTAAAGTTGAAAGTCAGGGCCCAGAGGTGACCTAATCCAGAGCTAGAAACCAGGGATCTGAAGTCCTTGTCTAATTTATTACCAGTGGACAAAAATAGGATTTTATTTATTTATATTTTTAATGTTTATCTTATCTTTTGAGGGAGAGAGAGAGACAGAGTGTGAGTGGGGGGGGGGGGGGGGGGGGCAGAGAGAGAGGGAGACACAGAAACCCAAGCAGGCTCCAGGCTCCGAGCCGTCAGCACAGAGCCCGATGCGGGGCTCGAACCTACGAGCTGTAAGATCATGAAGCCCGACATTCAGTCGACTGAGCCACCCAGGCACCCCAAAAATAGTGTTTTAGAGATGCTAAACAAAATAGGTTTTGTGGTATTTATCATAATTCTGCTGTGTCTGGGTCAGCTAACGGGAAAGTGTTTAGCTTCCAAGGAATTTTTCTACAAGTGCTTGAGATTTTAGACTGATTAAAAGAAAAGGAAATTATAACTTGCACCAAATATGCTCATTCTAATTCAAAAGAGGTGGCATCTCCTGGGTTGAGTGTGGTGTCTGGCCCGGAGTGCCTGAGAACGAGTCTGAACTGGAAATAAACTTGAAAGTTTGAAACCGGTCATGCGTCCCAGCCCGTCAAGAGCTGAGCTACCCCATCGTCCGACGGTGGGGGCACAGCCACATCTCAGGGAGGTCCTGGTGTGCAGCTGAAGCCCCCCAGAGGGGGTACAGGGTCCCCCATTCCTGCTTGGGTTAACTCCACCCTCTGCCCCTTAGCGGCCCCACCAGTAGTGTTGGTGATACGGAAACACCTCTGAGCTTCCAGACTTAAGACCAGGAAGGCGGCAGAACCTGAGCCCGCCCGGCTGCGATGGGTGTCCCCTGCAGTCCTCACTGTCAGATGGGCTCCGGAGCCACAGAAGTGCCCCGACCCTGGCTCTCCCCCCGTGCCTCTGGGTCTCGGTTTCACCCTCAAAAGGATGGGAATTAGCACCCTGACCGCACAGGTTTATTTGAAGGTTGTGTAAATCGAGGTGCTGGGCATGCGCAGGGCTGCAGAGTAAGAGCCCACGACCCAGTGGCTGTTGATGTCACCTAATGGTCCTCTGATTTCCTAGCCTACAGCAGACTGGAAGCAGCAGATTAGAGAGGCCAAGGGACAGCTTCGGGAAGGCCCACTCACGGCAGGACAGTGACGGGTCGTGGCCCGACCACAAGGGAGGCAAGAGAAAGACTAAAAACAGGAACAAAACACTCCAAAGGCACAGAAGTCTGGGGCATTTACTAAAAGACAAAGAACCCTCCTCAGGTCAGTAGCTTCTGGTAGATGGATCGTTCGCCAGTAGGCGCTCACGTCGGCAGCAGGTGTGCGAATCACTTCTCTCTCCCTCCCCTTTCCCCTCCAAACTATAGGAGTTGGGGGGTGGGGTCGTAGCTTGCCTTGCAGTTAGTTGGGGTGCTCTGCGGGGGGGGGGGGGGTTCCGGGTAACGGGATGCCCAGAGTCGGGGC